>NC_092671.1:25936569-26251069 GCF_964355755.1 Antedon mediterranea
AGTTGGAATAGAAACAGTCAAATGTGTAAGGTCAGAGGGTGCAAAAACATTATCCATATCTGACCGCATAAGTGGACTGTGCGGTTCCTGTTTTATCGCCATGCCCATTGATGAATCGTCAATATAACGTTTCTGTTGATCTGCGTTAGAATTGTTCAAGATAAAGTCCAAGTCGAGCAAATTATCGTAGCAGTCTGCAATGGATGATGCGGGTGGGGACGAACGCATACTCGACGAACAGTCACTGACCGATGCTAGGCTGTTTGGTGAACATGTCTCTGTGCGTTGTTGACCTACCATGCTGTGATCCCAGTCGTGTAATAGCGACTCAACATCATTTAAAACCTGTGAGGGTAAAACATACGGAGGTTGATAAGTCATTTGTGGCATATAAATCCTCGGCACATAATAATATGGTGTTTCCCCGCAGTAATAGTGGTAAGCCATTTCTATACGTCCCCGCACTACGATTTTTTCAAACAGAATGTGTGATTGCTAAAGCCTTGTTGGAATTTAAGGTACAGGTGAATCATTGAATTATCATATAATTTGCGGACCATGACCGAAGCACTTCCGCTTCGATCTATTCGACGAAAATAAAAAAAAGGATAACTATTTTCTGCTTTATACTTAATTTAATGTAATGGTGATCTAATAACAGGCGTAACAACACATAATACATATTGTAGTTTAATACTGGCTTAAATATTTTTGTTTTATATAAACTGTATTCTAAAAAATGACAATTTAGAACTTAATTTTGCAATAGTACCTAATTTGGCGCCTTAAACGCCAAATTAAGTGCGGTACCTCATTTGGCAGTGGTACCTCATTTGGCGTGACACTCCTACTGTTCTGTATCCCGTTTGTCTTAATTTCCAAGTAAAAATGAGGTACCACCACGTAACTCCTTATGATTAGGCCTATTATCATAGAAGAGTACTATACGGACGTCGTACCTGGAAATCACGAGAATTCAGTGTTTGTTGACCAATCATTTTTTAAAGAGCCGTATCTGACCATTGCATTGCCCTGTCTGTAAAATTACAGCAGGCCTACTTTATATAATTGTGTTTTCCCTGTTTATCGATACCATGAAGGAAAACGTTTTTGTTCAATCAGAAAATTTTGCGAGATTTTTTTAATGGATATTATAATTTATAGTTACAGTTAGTCACCTGATTTTTGTGGCAAATCATTAATAGTTTTGACATTGTTAGGGTTAGGGACTATAAGACAGATTTTGGTTGCATGATTGTGGAAAACCATCAATGTGGGTTTTTCGTCAAACGCTGAGAGTCAATACAGTATTTCAAACGCATTCTTTCACCTCTAATTGCATTTGTGGCATATAAATCCTCGGCACATAATAATATGGTGTTTCCCCGCAGTAATAGTGGTAAGCCATTTCTATACGTCCCCGCACTACGATTTTTTCAAACAGAATGTGTGATTGCTAAAGCCTTGTTGGAATTTAAGGTACAGGTGAATCATTGAATTATCATATAATTTGCGGACCATGACCGAAGCACTTCCGCTTCGATCTATTTGACGAAAATCAAAAAAGGATAACTATTTTCTGCTTTATACTTAATTTAATGTAATGGTGATCTAATAACAGGCGTAACAACACATAATACATATTGTAGTTTAATACTGGCTTAAATATTTTTGTTTTATATAAACTGTATTCTAAAAAATAGTTCTTTTCTAATGAAGAATCTGGGAAGTTTACAATCAAGCAACAACACCACATTCTACGTGAATTCTGCTGTACGTGAACTAGCCTTAATACCGCCTGATTACGGTATATAGGCCTATCAGTATTAGCTTCAGAATAAATGACGACGCATTTGTTGTACCTTGATAGACAGAGCCCCAAGCAGACAGCCCACATTACAGATAATCTGTTCTGCAGCACAATACAACTGTACACGCGGTGTGATTCAACTAAAAGCAGTAAAAAGATTTTGGCACACAAGGCGTATCATATAATTTGCGGACCATGACCGAAGCACTTCCGCTTCGATCTATTCGACGAAAATCAAAAAAGGATAACTATTTTCTGCTTTATACTTAATTTAATGTAATGGTGATCTAATAACAGGCGTAACAACACATAATACATATTGTAGTTTAATACTGGCTTAAATATTTTTGTTTTATATAAACTGTATTCTAAAAAATGACAATTTAGAACTTAATTTTGCAATAGTACCTAATTTGGCGCCTTAAACGCCAAATTAAGTGCGGTACCTCATTTGGCAGTGGTACCTCATTTGGCGTGACACTCCTACTGTTCTGTATCCCGTTTGTCTTAATTTCCAAGTAAAAATGAGGTACCACCACGTAACTCCTTATGATTAGGCCTATTATCATAGAAGAGTACTATACGGACGTCGTACCTGGAAATCACGAGAATTCAGTGTTTGTTGACCAATCATTTTTTAAAGAGCCGTATCTGACCATTGCATTGCCCAGTCTGTAAAATTACAGCAGGCCTACTTTATATTATTGTGTTTTCCCTGTTTATCGATACCATGAAGGAAAACGTTTTTGTTCAATCAGAAAACTTTGCGAGATTTTTTTTAATGGATATTATAATTTATAGTTAGTCACCTGATTTTTGTGGCAAATCATTAATAGTTTTGACATTGTTAGGGTTAGGGACTATAAGACAGATTTTGGTTGCATGATTGTGGAAAACCATCAATGTGGGTTTTTCTTCATACAAGCTACAGCCAAAATATAATAGGGGTATATATTTTTTCAAAGTCATCGTCAAACGCTGAGAGTCAATACAGTATTTCAAACGCATTCTTTCACCTCTAATTGCTCACATTTAATTAATAATATACTGAAATAAATTCGAGAAAACATTAACTTATTGTGTTTTGTTTTATTTATTGATCGTTGTTTATCGTTTGTAAACCACAGAAAACCACAACTCTAAAGAATAAAACATAAATTCACAAAATGCAACAAATTAATACAGTATTTGCGAGTGCAATCATGAAACATTAATATTATAAGTACTTTATCGAAACATATAAACATAATTGTGCAGATAATAGCACGTTGATATAAATTCGTTCTATTTACAAGGAATTCATTTAATATTTAAATTTATTTCAAACGAGTTTTATCCGGAAGATTCGGTAATTGAGTTGTCTACATGTGGCGTTTCATGTGAAGAGACAAATGATCAGAACGAGAGAAAGCTCGTTCGCATAGATGGCACTGGAAAGGTCGATCACCAGTGTGTTTACGATAATGCCTGGTTAGCTCATCAGATCGTGCAAACTTCCAGCCACATCCTTTCCAGTTGCAAGCATAAGGTTTTTCTCCTGTGTGCGTTCGGAGATGAGCTTTCAGGTGCGAGCTCTTTGTGTAGGTCTTGTTACAACTTAATTTAATGTAATGGTGATCTAATAACAGGCGTAACAACACATAATACATATTGTAGTTTAATACTGGCTTAAATATTTTTGTTTTATATAAACTGTATTCTAAAAAATGACAATTTAGAACTTAATTTTGCAATAGTACCTAATTTGGCGCCTTAAACCCAAATAAAGTGCGGTACCTCATTTGGCAGTGGTACCTCATTTGGCGTGACACCCCTACTGTTCTGTATCCCGTTTGTCTTAATTTCCAAGTAAAAATGAGGTACCACCACGTAACTCCTTATGATTAGGCCTATTATCATAGAAGAGTACTATACGGACGTCGTACCTGGAAATCACGGGAATTCAGTGTTTGTTGACCAATCATTTTTTAAAGAGCCGTATCTGACCATTGCATTGCCCAGTCTGTAAAATTACAGCAGGCCTACTTTATATTATTGTGTTTTCCCTGTTTATCGATACCATGAAGGAAAACGTTTTTGTTCAATCAGAAAACTTTGCGAGATTTTTTTTAATGGATATTATAATTTATAGTTAGTCACCTGATTTTTGTGGCAAATCATTAATAGTTTTGACATTGTTAGGGTTAGGGACTATAAGACAGATTTTGGTTGCATGATTGTGGAAAACCATCAATGTGGGTTTTTCTTCATACAAGCTACAGCCAAAATATAATAGGGGTATATATTTTTTCAAAGTCATCGTCAAACGCTGAGAGTCAATACAGTATTTCAAACGCATTCTTTCACCTCTAATTGCTCACATTTAATTAATAATATACTGAAATAAATTCGAGAAAACATTAACTTATTGTGTTTTGTTTTATTTATTGATCGTTGTTTATCGTTTGTAAACCACAGAAAACCACAACTATAAAGAATAAAACATAAATTCACAAAATGCAACAAATTAATACAGTATTTGCGAGTGCAATCATGAAACATTAATATTATAAGTACTTTATCGAAACATATAAACATAATTGTGCAGATAATAGCACGTTGATATAAATTCGTTCTATTTACAAGGAATTCATTTAATATTTAAATTTATTTCAAACGAGTTTTATCCGGAAGATTCGGTAATTGAGTTGTCTACATGTGGCGTTTCATGTGAAGAGACAAATGATCAGAACGAGAGAAAGCTCGTTCGCATAGATGGCACTGGAAAGGTCGATCACCAGTGTGTTTACGATAATGCCTGGTTAGCTCATCAGATCGTGCAAACTTCCAGCCACATCCTTTCCAGTTGCAAGCATAAGGTTTTTCTCCTGTGTGCGTTCGGAGATGAGCTTTCAGGTGCGAGCTCTTTGTGTAGGTCTTGTTACAGCCTGGGTGTGAACATGTATGTGTCGTTGTTCTTTTCCTTCCCCATGTTCTGCGCTCTTTCCTTCGGTTCACCTGTAGATTCTGAAGTGGTTGTGACGTCAGAACACTTTCATTTGAAGAGTTGATGAGCAGGTCCATGAGTGGTGAAGTTGGAATAGAAACAGTCAAATGTGTAAGGTCAGAGGGTGCAAAAACATTATCCATATCTGACCGCATAAGTGGACTGTGCGGTTCCTGTTTTATCGCCATGCCCATTGATGAATCGTCAATATAACGTTTCTGTTGATCTGCGTTAGAATTGTTCAAGATAAAGTCCAAGTCGAGCAAATTATCGTAGCAGTCTGCAATGGATGATGCGGGTGGGGACGAACGCATACTCGACGAACAGTCACTGACCGATGCTAGGCTGTTTGGTGAACATGTCTCTGTGCGTTGTTGACCTACCATGCTGTGATCCCAGTCGTGTAATAGCGACTCAACATCATTTAAAACCTGTGAGGGTAAAACATACGGAGGTTGATAAGTCATTTGTGGCATATAAATCCTCGGCACATAATAATATGGTGTTTCCCCGCAGTAATAGTGGTAAGCCATTTCTATACGTCCCCGCACTACGATTTTTTCAAACAGAATGTGTGATTGCTAAAGCCTTGTTGGAATTTAAGGTACAGGTGAATCATTGAATTATCATATAATTTGCGGACCATGACCGAAGCACTTCCGCTTCGATCTATTCGACGAAAATAAAAAAAAGGATAACTATTTTCTGCTTTATACTTAATTTAATGTAATGGTGATCTAATAACAGGCGTAACAACACATAATACATATTGTAGTTTAATACTGGCTTAAATATTTTTGTTTTATATAAACTGTATTCTAAAAAATGACAATTTAGAACTTAATTTTGCAATAGTACCTAATTTGGCGCCTTAAACGCCAAATTAAGTGCGGTACCTCATTTGGCAGTGGTACCTCATTTGGCGTGACACTCCTACTGTTCTGTATCCCGTTTGTCTTAATTTCCAAGTAAAAATGAGGTACCACCACGTAACTCCTTATGATTAGGCCTATTATCATAGAAGAGTACTATACGGACGTCGTACCTGGAAATCACGAGAATTCAGTGTTTGTTGACCAATCATTTTTTAAAGAGCCGTATCTGACCATTGCATTGCCCTGTCTGTAAAATTACAGCAGGCCTACTTTATATAATTGTGTTTTCCCTGTTTATCGATACCATGAAGGAAAACGTTTTTGTTCAATCAGAAAATTTTGCGAGATTTTTTTAATGGATATTATAATTTATAGTTACAGTTAGTCACCTGATTTTTGTGGCAAATCATTAATAGTTTTGACATTGTTAGGGTTAGGGACTATAAGACAGATTTTGGTTGCATGATTGTGGAAAACCATCAATGTGGGTTTTTCGTCAAACGCTGAGAGTCAATACAGTATTTCAAACGCATTCTTTCACCTCTAATTGCTCACATTTAATTAATAATATACTGAAATAAATTCGAGAAAACATTAACTTATTGTGTTTTGTTTTATTTATTGATCGTTGTTTATCGTTTGTAAACCACAGAAAACCACAACTATAAAGAATAAAACATAAATTCACAAAATGCAACAAATTAATACAGTATTTGCGAGTGCAATCATGAAACATTAATATTATAAGTACTTTATCGAAACATATAAACATAATTGTGCAGATAATAGCACGTTGATATAAAATTCGTTCTATTTACAAGGAATTCATTTAATATTTAAATTTATTTCAAACGAGTTTATCCGGAAGATTCGGTAATTGAGTTGTCTACATGTGGCGTTTCATGTGAAGAGACAAATGATCAGAACGAGAGAAAGCTCGTTCGCATAGATGGCACTGGAAAGGTCGATCACCAGTGTGTTTACGATAATGCCTGGTTAGCTCATCAGATCGTGCAAACTTCCAGCCACATCCTTTCCAGTTGCAAGCATAAGGTTTTTCTCCTGTGTGCGTTCGGAGATGAGCTTTCAGGTGCGAGCTCTTTGTGTAGGTCTTGTTACAGCCTGGGTGTGAACATGTATGTGTCGTTGTTCTTTTCCTTCCCCATGTTCTGCGCTCTTTCCTTCGGTTCACCTGTAGATTCTGAAGTGGTTGTGACGTCAGAACACTTTCATTTGAAGAGTTGATGAGCAGGTCCATGAGTGGTGAAGTTGGAATAGAAACAGTCAAATGTGTAAGGTCAGAGGGTGCAAAAACATTATCCATATCTGACCGCATAAGTGGACTGTGCGGTTCCTGTTTTATCGCCATGCCCATTGATGAATCGTCAATATAACGTTTCTGTTGATCTGCGTTAGAATTGTTCAAGATAAAGTCCAAGTCGAGCAAATTATCGTAGCAGTCTGCAATGGATGATGCGGGTGGGGACGAACGCATACTCGACGAACAGTCACTGACCGATGCTAGGCTGTTTGGTGAACATGTCTCTGTGCGTTGTTGACCTACCATGCTGTGATCCCAGTCGTGTAATAGCGACTCAACATCATTTAAAACCTGTGAGGGTAAAACATACGGAGGTTGATAAGTCATTTGTGGCATATAAATCCTCGGCACATAATAATATGGTGTTTCCCCGCAGTAATAGTGGTAAGCCATTTCTATACGTCCCCGCACTACGATTTTTTCAAACAGAATGTGTGATTGCTAAAGCCTTGTTGGAATTTAAGGTACAGGTGAATCATTGAATTATCATATAATTTGCGGACCATGACCGAAGCACTTCCGCTTCGATCTATTCGACGAAAATCAAAAAAGGATAACTATTTTCTGCTTTATACTTAATTTAATGTAATGGTGATCTAATAACAGGCGTAACAACACATAATACATATTGTAGTTTAATACTGGCTTAAATATTTTTGTTTTATATAAACTGTATTCTAAAAAATAGTTCTTTTCTAATGAAGAATCTGGGAAGTTTACAATCAAGCAACAACACCACATTCTACGTGAATTCTGCTGTACGTGAACTAGCCTTAATACCGCCTGATTACGGTATATAGGCCTATCAGTATTAGCTTCAGAATAAATGACGACGCATTTGTTGTACCTTGATAGACAGAGCCCCAAGCAGACAGCCCACATTACAGATAATCTGTTCTGCAGCACAATACAACTGTACACGCGGTGTGATTCAACTAAAAGCAGTAAAAAGATTTTGGCACACAAGGCGTATCATATAATTTGCGGACCATGACCGAAGCACTTCCGCTTCGATCTATTCGACGAAAATCAAAAAAGGATAACTATTTTCTGCTTTATACTTAATTTAATGTAATGGTGATCTAATAACAGGCGTAACAACACATAATACATATTGTAGTTTAATACTGGCTTAAATATTTTTGTTTTATATAAACTGTATTCTAAAAAATGACAATTTAGAACTTAATTTTGCAATAGTACCTAATTTGGCGCCTTAAACCCAAATAAAGTGCGGTACCTCATTTGGCAGTGGTACCTCATTTGGCGTGACACCCCTACTGTTCTGTATCCCGTTTGTCTTAATTTCCAAGTAAAAATGAGGTACCACCACGTAACTCCTTATGATTAGGCCTATTATCATAGAAGAGTACTATACGGACGTCGTACCTGGAAATCACGGGAATTCAGTGTTTGTTGACCAATCATTTTTTAAAGAGCCGTATCTGACCATTGCATTGCCCAGTCTGTAAAATTACAGCAGGCCTACTTTATATTATTGTGTTTTCCCTGTTTATCGATACCATGAAGGAAAACGTTTTTGTTCAATCAGAAAACTTTGCGAGATTTTTTTTAATGGATATTATAATTTATAGTTAGTCACCTGATTTTTGTGGCAAATCATTAATAGTTTTGACATTGTTAGGGTTAGGGACTATAAGACAGATTTTGGTTGCATGATTGTGGAAAACCATCAATGTGGGTTTTTCTTCATACAAGCTACAGCCAAAATATAATAGGGGTATATATTTTTTCAAAGTCATCGTCAAACGCTGAGAGTCAATACAGTATTTCAAACGCATTCTTTCACCTCTAATTGCTCACATTTAATTAATAATATACTGAAATAAATTCGAGAAAACATTAACTTATTGTGTTTTGTTTTATTTATTGATCGTTGTTTATCGTTTGTAAACCACAGAAAACCACAACTATAAAGAATAAAACATAAATTCACAAAATGCAACAAATTAATACAGTATTTGCGAGTGCAATCATGAAACATTAATATTATAAGTACTTTATCGAAACATATAAACATAATTGTGCAGATAATAGCACGTTGATATAAATTCGTTCTATTTACAAGGAATTCATTTAATATTTAAATTTATTTCAAACTAGTTTTATCCGGAAGATTCGGTAATTGAGTTGTCTACATGTGGCGTTTCATGTGAAGAGACAAATGATCAGAACGAGAGAAAGCTCGTTCGCATAGATGGCACTGGAAAGGTCGATCACCAGTGTGTTTACGATAATGCCTGGTTAGCTCATCAGATCGTGCAAACTTCCAGCCACATCCTTTCCAGTTGCAAGCATAAGGTTTTTCTCCTGTGTGCGTTCGGAGATGAGCTTTCAGGTGCGAGCTCTTTGTGTAGGTCTTGTTACAGCCTGGGTGTGAACATGTATGTGTCGTTGTTCTTTTCCTTCCCCATGTTCTGCGCTCTTTCCTTCGGTTCACCTGTAGATTCTGAAGTGGTTGTGACGTCAGAACACTTTCATTTGAAGAGTTGATGAGCAGGTCCATGAGTGGTGAAGTTGGAATAGAAACAGTCAAATGTGTAAGGTCAGAGGGTGCAAAAACATTATCCATATCTGACCGCATAAGTGGACTGTGCGGTTCCTGTTTTATCGCCATGCCCATTGATGAATCGTCAATATAACGTTTCTGTTGATCTGCGTTAGAATTGTTCAAGATAAAGTCCAAGTCGAGCAAATTATCGTAGCAGTCTGCAATGGATGATGCGGGTGGGGACGAACGCATACTCGACGAACAGTCACTGACCGATGCTAGGCTGTTTGGTGAACATGTCTCTGTGCGTTGTTGACCTACCATGCTGTGATCCCAGTCGTGTAATAGCGACTCAACATCATTTAAAACCTGTGAGGGTAAAACATACGGAGGTTGATAAGTCATTTGTGGCATATAAATCCTCGGCACATAATAATATGGTGTTTCCCCGCAGTAATAGTGGTAAGCCATTTCTATACGTCCCCGCACTACGATTTTTTCAAACAGAATGTGTGATTGCTAAAGCCTTGTTGGAATTTAAGGTACAGGTGAATCATTGAATTATCATATAATTTGCGGACCATGACCGAAGCACTTCCGCTTCGATCTATTCGACGAAAATCAAAAAAGGATAACTATTTTCTGCTTTATACTTAATTTAATGTAATGGTGATCTAATAACAGGCGTAACAACACATAATACATATTGTAGTTTAATACTGGCTTAAATATTTTTGTTTTATATAAACTGTATTCTAAAAAATAGTTCTTTTCTAATGAAGAATCTGGGAAGTTTACAATCAAGCAACAACACCACATTCTACGTGAATTCTGCTGTACGTGAACTAGCCTTAATACCGCCTGATTACGGTATATAGGCCTATCAGTATTAGCTTCAGAATAAATGACGACGCATTTGTTGTACCTTGATAGACAGAGCCCCAAGCAGACAGCCCACATTACAGATAATCTGTTCTGCAGCACAATACAACTGTACACGCGGTGTGATTCAACTAAAAGCAGTAAAAAGATTTTGGCACACAAGGCGTATCATATAATTTGCGGACCATGACCGAAGCACTTCCGCTTCGATCTATTCGACGAAAATCAAAAAAGGATAACTATTTTCTGCTTTATACTTAATTTAATGTAATGGTGATCTAATAACAGGCGTAACAACACATAATACATATTGTAGTTTAATACTGGCTTAAATATTTTTGTTTTATATAAACTGTATTCTAAAAAATGACAATTTAGAACTTAATTTTGCAATAGTACCTAATTTGGCGCCTTAAACCCAAATAAAGTGCGGTACCTCATTTGGCAGTGGTACCTCATTTGGCGTGACACCCCTACTGTTCTGTATCCCGTTTGTCTTAATTTCCAAGTAAAAATGAGGTACCACCACGTAACTCCTTATGATTAGGCCTATTATCATAGAAGAGTACTATACGGACGTCGTACCTGGAAATCACGGGAATTCAGTGTTTGTTGACCAATCATTTTTTAAAGAGCCGTATCTGACCATTGCATTGCCCAGTCTGTAAAATTACAGCAGGCCTACTTTATATTATTGTGTTTTCCCTGTTTATCGATACCATGAAGGAAAACGTTTTTGTTCAATCAGAAAACTTTGCGAGATTTTTTTTAATGGATATTATAATTTATAGTTAGTCACCTGATTTTTGTGGCAAATCATTAATAGTTTTGACATTGTTAGGGTTAGGGACTATAAGACAGATTTTGGTTGCATGATTGTGGAAAACCATCAATGTGGGTTTTTCTTCATACAAGCTACAGCCAAAATATAATAGGGGTATATATTTTTTCAAAGTCATCGTCAAACGCTGAGAGTCAATACAGTATTTCAAACGCATTCTTTCACCTCTAATTGCTCACATTTAATTAATAATATACTGAAATAAATTCGAGAAAACATTAACTTATTGTGTTTTGTTTTATTTATTGATCGTTGTTTATCGTTTGTAAACCACAGAAAACCACAACTATAAAGAATAAAACATAAATTCACAAAATGCAACAAATTAATACAGTATTTGCGAGTGCAATCATGAAACATTAATATTATAAGTACTTTATCGAAACATATAAACATAATTGTGCAGATAATAGCACGTTGATATAAATTCGTTCTATTTACAAGGAATTCATTTAATATTTAAATTTATTTCAAACTAGTTTTATCCGGAAGATTCGGTAATTGAGTTGTCTACATGTGGCGTTTCATGTGAAGAGACAAATGATCAGAACGAGAGAAAGCTCGTTCGCATAGATGGCACTGGAAAGGTCGATCACCAGTGTGTTTACGATAATGCCTGGTTAGCTCATCAGATCGTGCAAACTTCCAGCCACATCCTTTCCAGTTGCAAGCATAAGGTTTTTCTCCTGTGTGCGTTCGGAGATGAGCTTTCAGGTGCGAGCTCTTTGTGTAGGTCTTGTTACAGCCTGGGTGTGAACATGTATGTGTCGTTGTTCTTTTCCTTCCCCATGTTCTGCGCTCTTTCCTTCGGTTCACCTGTAGATTCTGAAGTGGTTGTGACGTCAGAACACTTTCATTTGAAGAGTTGATGAGCAGGTCCATGAGTGGTGAAGTTGGAATAGAAACAGTCAAATGTGTAAGGTCAGAGGGTGCAAAAACATTATCCATATCTGACCGCATAAGTGGACTGTGCGGTTCCTGTTTTATCGCCATGCCCATTGATGAATCGTCAATATAACGTTTCTGTTGATCTGCGTTAGAATTGTTCAAGATAAAGTCCAAGTCGAGCAAATTATCGTAGCAGTCTGCAATGGATGATGCGGGTGGGGACGAACGCATACTCGACGAACAGTCACTGACCGATGCTAGGCTGTTTGGTGAACATGTCTCTGTGCGTTGTTGACCTACCATGCTGTGATCCCAGTCGTGTAATAGCGACTCAACATCATTTAAAACCTGTGAGGGTAAAACATACGGAGGTTGATAAGTCATTTGTGGCATATAAATCCTCGGCACATAATAATATGGTGTTTCCCCGCAGTAATAGTGGTAAGCCATTTCTATACGTCCCCGCACTACGATTTTTTCAAACAGAATGTGTGATTGCTAAAGCCTTGTTGGAATTTAAGGTACAGGTGAATCATTGAATTATCATATAATTTGCGGACCATGACCGAAGCACTTCCGCTTCGATCTATTCGACGAAAATCAAAAAAGGATAACTATTTTCTGCTTTATACTTAATTTAATGTAATGGTGATCTAATAACAGGCGTAACAACACATAATACATATTGTAGTTTAATACTGGCTTAAATATTTTTGTTTTATATAAACTGTATTCTAAAAAATAGTTCTTTTCTAATGAAGAATCTGGGAAGTTTACAATCAAGCAACAACACCACATTCTACGTGAATTCTGCTGTACGTGAACTAGCCTTAATACCGCCTGATTACGGTATATAGGCCTATCAGTATTAGCTTCAGAATAAATGACGACGCATTTGTTGTACCTTGATAGACAGAGCCCCAAGCAGACAGCCCACATTACAGATAATCTGTTCTGCAGCACAATACAACTGTACACGCGGTGTGATTCAACTAAAAGCAGTAAAAAGATTTTGGCACACAAGGCGTATCATATAATTTGCGGACCATGACCGAAGCACTTCCGCTTCGATCTATTCGACGAAAATCAAAAAAGGATAACTATTTTCTGCTTTATACTTAATTTAATGTAATGGTGATCTAATAACAGGCGTAACAACACATAATACATATTGTAGTTTAATACTGGCTTAAATATTTTTGTTTTATATAAACTGTATTCTAAAAAATGACAATTTAGAACTTAATTTTGCAATAGTACCTAATTTGGCGCCTTAAACCCAAATAAAGTGCGGTACCTCATTTGGCAGTGGTACCTCATTTGGCGTGACACCCCTACTGTTCTGTATCCCGTTTGTCTTAATTTCCAAGTAAAAATGAGGTACCACCACGTAACTCCTTATGATTAGGCCTATTATCATAGAAGAGTACTATACGGACGTCGTACCTGGAAATCACGGGAATTCAGTGTTTGTTGACCAATCATTTTTTAAAGAGCCGTATCTGACCATTGCATTGCCCAGTCTGTAAAATTACAGCAGGCCTACTTTATATTATTGTGTTTTCCCTGTTTATCGATACCATGAAGGAAAACGTTTTTGTTCAATCAGAAAACTTTGCGAGATTTTTTTTAATGGATATTATAATTTATAGTTAGTCACCTGATTTTTGTGGCAAATCATTAATAGTTTTGACATTGTTAGGGTTAGGGACTATAAGACAGATTTTGGTTGCATGATTGTGGAAAACCATCAATGTGGGTTTTTCTTCATACAAGCTACAGCCAAAATATAATAGGGGTATATATTTTTTCAAAGTCATCGTCAAACGCTGAGAGTCAATACAGTATTTCAAACGCATTCTTTCACCTCTAATTGCTCACATTTAATTAATAATATACTGAAATAAATTCGAGAAAACATTAACTTATTGTGTTTTGTTTTATTTATTGATCGTTGTTTATCGTTTGTAAACCACAGAAAACCACAACTATAAAGAATAAAACATAAATTCACAAAATGCAACAAATTAATACAGTATTTGCGAGTGCAATCATGAAACATTAATATTATAAGTACTTTATCGAAACATATAAACATAATTGTGCAGATAATAGCACGTTGATATAAATTCGTTCTATTTACAAGGAATTCATTTAATATTTAAATTTATTTCAAACTAGTTTTATCCGGAAGATTCGGTAATTGAGTTGTCTACATGTGGCGTTTCATGTGAAGAGACAAATGATCAGAACGAGAGAAAGCTCGTTCGCATAGATGGCACTGGAAAGGTCGATCACCAGTGTGTTTACGATAATGCCTGGTTAGCTCATCAGATCGTGCAAACTTCCAGCCACATCCTTTCCAGTTGCAAGCATAAGGTTTTTCTCCTGTGTGCGTTCGGAGATGAGCTTTCAGGTGCGAGCTCTTTGTGTAGGTCTTGTTACAGCCTGGGTGTGAACATGTATGTGTCGTTGTTCTTTTCCTTCCCCATGTTCTGCGCTCTTTCCTTCGGTTCACCTGTAGATTCTGAAGTGGTTGTGACGTCAGAACACTTTCATTTGAAGAGTTGATGAGCAGGTCCATGAGTGGTGAAGTTGGAATAGAAACAGTCAAATGTGTAAGGTCAGAGGGTGCAAAAACATTATCCATATCTGACCGCATAAGTGGACTGTGCGGTTCCTGTTTTATCGCCATGCCCATTGATGAATCGTCAATATAACGTTTCTGTTGATCTGCGTTAGAATTGTTCAAGATAAAGTCCAAGTCGAGCAAATTATCGTAGCAGTCTGCAATGGATGATGCGGGTGGGGACGAACGCATACTCGACGAACAGTCACTGACCGATGCTAGGCTGTTTGGTGAACATGTCTCTGTGCGTTGTTGACCTACCATGCTGTGATCCCAGTCGTGTAATAGCGACTCAACATCATTTAAAACCTGTGAGGGTAAAACATACGGAGGTTGATAAGTCATTTGTGGCATATAAATCCTCGGCACATAATAATATGGTGTTTCCCCGCAGTAATAGTGGTAAGCCATTTCTATACGTCCCCGCACTACGATTTTTTCAAACAGAATGTGTGATTGCTAAAGCCTTGTTGGAATTTAAGGTACAGGTGAATCATTGAATTATCATATAATTTGCGGACCATGACCGAAGCACTTCCGCTTCGATCTATTCGACGAAAATCAAAAAAGGATAACTATTTTCTGCTTTATACTTAATTTAATGTAATGGTGATCTAATAACAGGCGTAACAACACATAATACATATTGTAGTTTAATACTGGCTTAAATATTTTTGTTTTATATAAACTGTATTCTAAAAAATAGTTCTTTTCTAATGAAGAATCTGGGAAGTTTACAATCAAGCAACAACACCACATTCTACGTGAATTCTGCTGTACGTGAACTAGCCTTAATACCGCCTGATTACGGTATATAGGCCTATCAGTATTAGCTTCAGAATAAATGACGACGCATTTGTTGTACCTTGATAGACAGAGCCCCAAGCAGACAGCCCACATTACAGATAATCTGTTCTGCAGCACAATACAACTGTACACGCGGTGTGATTCAACTAAAAGCAGTAAAAAGATTTTGGCACACAAGGCGTATCATATAATTTGCGGACCATGACCGAAGCACTTCCGCTTCGATCTATTCGACGAAAATCAAAAAAGAATAACTATTTTCTGCTTTATAATACTTAATTTAATGTAATGGTGATCTAATAACAGGCGTAACAACACATAATACATATTGTAGTTTAATACTGGCTTAAATATTTTTGTTTTATATAAACTGTATTCTAAAAAATGACAATTTAGAACTTAATTTTGCAATAGTACCTAATTTGGCGCCTTAAACGTCAAATTAAGTGCGGTACCTCATTTGGCAGTGGTATTTCATTTGGCGTGACACCCCTACTGTTCTGTATCCCGTTTGTCTTAATTTCCAAGTAAAAATGAGGTACCACCACGTAACTCCTTATGATTAGGCCTATTATCACAGAAGAGTACTATACGGACGTCGTACCTGGAAATCACGGGAATTCAGTGTTTGTTGACCAATCATTTTTTAAAGAGCCGTATCTGACCATTGCATTGCCCAGTCTGTAAAATTACAGCAGGCCTACTTTATATAATTGTGTTTTCCCTGTTTATCGATACCATGAAGGAAAACGTTTTTGTTCAATCAGAAAACTTTGCGAGATTTTTTTTAATGGATATTATAATTTATAGTTAGTCACCTGATTTTTGTGGCAAATCATTAATAGTTTTGACATTGTTAGGGTTAGGGACTATAAGACAGATTTTGGTTGCATGATTGTGGAAAACCATCAATGTGGGTTTTTCTTCATACAAGCTACAGCCAAAATATAATAGGGGTATATATTTTTTCAAAGTCATCGTCAAACGCTGAGAGTCAATACAGTATTTCAAACGCATTCTTTCACCTCTAATTGCTCACATTTAATTAATAATAATAGTCCAAGTCGAGCAAATTATCGTAGCAGTCTGCAATGGATGATGCGGGTGGGGACGAACGCATACTCGACGAACAGTCACTGACCGATGCTAGGCTGTTTGGTGAACATGTCTCTGTGCGTTGTTGACCTACCATGCTGTGATCCCAGTCGTGTAATAGCGACTCAACATCATTTAAAACCTGTGAGGGTAAAACATACGGAGGTTGATAAGTCATTTGTGGCATATAAATCCTCGGCACATAATAATATGGTGTTTCCCCGCAGTAATAGTGGTAAGCCATTTCTATACGTCCCCGCACTACGATTTTTTCAAACAGAATGTGTGATTGCTAAAGCCTTGTTGGAATTTAAGGTACAGGTGAATCATTGAATTATCATATAATTTGCGGACCATGACCGAAGCACTTCCGCTTCGATCTATTCGACGAAAATCAAAAAAGGATAACTATTTTCTGCTTTATACTTAATTTAATGTAATGGTGATCTAATAACAGGCGTAACAACACATAATACATATTGTAGTTTAATACTGGCTTAAATATTTTTGTTTTATATAAACTGTATTCTAAAAAATAGTTCTTTTCTAATGAAGAATCTGGGAAGTTTACAATCAAGCAACAACACCACATTCTACGTGAATTCTGCTGTACGTGAACTAGCCTTAATACCGCCTGATTACGGTATATAGGCCTATCAGTATTAGCTTCAGAATAAATGACGACCCATTTGTTGTACCTTGATAGACAGAGCCCCAAGCAGACAGCCCACATTACAGATAATCTGTTCTGCAGCACAATACAACTGTACACGCGGTGTGATTCAACTAAAAGCAGTAAAAAGATTTTGGCACACAAGGCGTATCATATAATTTGCGGACCATGACCGAAGCACTTCCGCTTCGATCTATTCGACGAAAATCAAAAAAGAATAACTATTTTCTGCTTTATAATACTTAATTTAATGTAATGGTGATCTAATAACAGGCGTAACAACACATAATACATATTGTAGTTTAATACTGGCTTAAATATTTTTGTTTTATATAAACTGTATTCTAAAAAATGACAATTTAGAACTTAATTTTGCAATAGTACCTAATTTGGCGCCTTAAACGCCAAATTAAGTGCGGTACCTCATTTGGCAGTGGTATTTCATTTGGCGTGACACCCCTACTGTTCTGTATCCCGTTTGTCTTAATTTCCAAGTAAAAATGAGGTACCACCACGTAACTCCTTATGATTAGGCCTATTATCATAGAAGAGTACTATACGGACGTCGTACCTGGAAATCACGGGAATTCAGTGTTTGTTGACCAATCATTTTTTAAAGAGCCGTATCTGACCATTGCATTGCCCAGTCTGTAAAATTACAGCAGGCCTACTTTATATAATTGTGTTTTCCCTGTTTATCGATACCATGAAGGAAAACGTTTTTGTTCAATCAGAAAACTTTGCGAGATTTTTTTTAATGGATATTATAATTTATAGTTAGTCACCTGATTTTTGTGGCAAATCATTAATAGTTTTGACATTGTTAGGGTTAGGGACTATAAGACAGATTTTGGTTGCATGATTGTGGAAAACCATCAATGTGGGTTTTTCTTCATACAAGCTACAGCCAAAATATAATAGGGGTATATATTTTTTCAAAGTCATCGTCAAACGCTGAGAGTCAATACAGTATTTCAAACGCATTCTTTCACCTCTAATTGCTCACATTTAATTAATAATAATACTGAAATAAATTCAAGAAAACATTAACTTATTGTGTTTTGTTTTATTTATTGATCGTTGTTTATCGTTTGTAAACCACAGAAAACCACAACTATAAAGAATAAAACATAAATTCACAAAATGCAACAAATTAATACAGTATTTGCGAGTGCAATCATGAAACATTAATATTATAAGTACTTTATCGAAACATATAAAAATAATTGTGCAGATAATAGCACGTTGATATAAAATTCGTTCTATTTACAAGGAATTCATTTAATATTTAAATTTATTTCAAACGAGTTTTATCCGGAAGATTCGGTAATTGAGTTGTCTACATGTGGCGTTTCATGTGAAGAGACAAATGATCAGAACGAGAGAAAGCTCGTTCGCATAGATGGCACTGGAAAGGTCGATCACCAGTGTGTTTACGATAATGCCTGGTTAGCTCATCAGATCGTGCAAACTTCCAGCCACATCCTTTCCAGTTGCAAGCATAAGGTTTTTCTCCTGTGTGCGTTCGGAGATGAGCTTTCAGGTGCGAGCTCTTTGTGTAGGTCTTGTTACAGCCTGGGTGTGAACATGTATGTGTCGTTGTTCTTTTCCTTCCCCATGTTCTGCGCTCTTTCCTTCGGTTCACCTGTAGATTCTGAAGTGGTTGTGACGCCAGAACACTTTCATTTGAAGAGTTGATGAGCAGGTCCATGAGTGGTGAAGTTGGAATAGAAACAGTTAAATGTGTAAGGTCAGAGGGTGCAAAAACATTATCCATATCTGACCGCATAAGTGGACTGTGCGGTTCCTGTTTTATCGCCATGCCCATTGATGAATCGTCAATATAACGTTTCTGTTGATCTGCGTTAGAATTGTTCAAGATAAAGTCCAAGTCGAGCAAATTATCGTAGCAGTCTGCAATGGATGATGCGGGTGGGGACGAACGCATACTCGACGAACAAACCCAAATTAAGTGCGGTACCTCATTTGGCAGTGGTACCTCATTTGGCGTGACACCCCTACTGTTCTGTATCCCGTTTGTCTTAATTTCCAAGTAAAAATGAGGTACCACCACGTAACTCCTTATGATTAGGCCTATTATCATAGAAGAGTACTATACGGACGTCGTACCTGGAAATCACGGGAATTCAGTGTTTGTTGACCAATCATTTTTTAAAGAGCCGTATCTGACCATTGCATTGCCCAGTCTGTAAAATTACAGCAGGCCTACTTTATATTATTGTGTTTTCCCTGTTTATCGATACCATGAAGGAAAACGTTTTTGTTCAATCAGAAAACTTTGCGAGATTTTTTTTAATGGATATTATAATTTATAGTTAGTCACCTGATTTTTGTGGCAAATCATTAATAGTTTTGACATTGTTAGGGTTAGGGTTCCAACGAAATGAAGAATCTGGGAAGTTTACAATCAAGCAACAACACCACATTCTACGTGAATTCTGCTGTACGTGAACTAGCCTTAATAACAAGGCGTATCATATAATTTGCGGACCATGACCGAAGCACTTCCACTTCGATCTATTCGACACATAATACATATTGTAGTTTAATACTGGCTTAAATATTTTTGTTTTATATAAACTGTATTCTAAAAAATAGTTCTTTTCTAATGAAGAATCTGGGAAGTTTACAATCAAGCAACAACACCACATTCTACGTGAATTCTGCTGTACGTGAACTAGCCTTAATACCGCCTGATTACGGTATATAGGCCTATCAGTATTAGCTTCAGAATAAATGACGACGCATTTGTTGTACCTTGATAGACAGAGCCCCAAGCAGACAGCCCACATTACAGATAATCTGTTCTGCAGCACAATACAACTGTACACGCGGTGATTCAACTAAAAGCAGTAAAAAGATTTTTGCACACAAGGCGTATCATATAATTTGCGGACCATGACCGAAGCACTTCCGCTTCGATCTATTCGACGAAAATCAAAAAAGGATAACTATTTTCTGCTTTATACTTAATTTAATGTAATGGTGATCTAATAACAGGCGTAACAACACATAATACATATTGTAGTTTAATACTGGCTTAAATATTTTTGTTTTATATAAACTGTATTCTAAAAAATGACAATTTAGAACTTAATTTTGCAATAGTACCTAATTTGGCGCCTTAAACGCCAAATTAAGTGCGGTACCTCATTTGGCAGTGGTACCTCATTTGGCGTGACACCCCTACTGTTCTGTATCCCGTTTGTCTTAATTTCCAAGTAAAAATGAGGTACCACCACGTAACTCCTTATGATTAGGCCTATTATCATAGAAGAGTACTATACGGACGTCGTACCTGGAAATCACGGGAATTCAGTGTTTGTTGACCAATCATTTTTTAAAGAGCCGTATCTGACCATTGCATTGCCCAGTCTGTAAAATTACAGCAGGCCTACTTTATATTATTGTGTTTTCCCTGTTTATCGATACCATGAAGGAAAACGTTTTTGTTCAATCAGAAAATTTTGCGAGATTTTTTTTAATGGATATTATAATTTATAGTTAGTCACCTGATTTTTGTGGCAAATCATTAATAGTTTTGACATTGTTAGGGTTAGGGACTATAAGACAGATTTTGGTTGCATGATTGTGGAAAACCATCAATGTGGGTTTTTCTTCATACAAGCTACAGCCAAAATATAATAGGGGTATATATTTTTTCAAAGTCATCGTCAAACGCTGAGAGTCAATACAGTATTTCAAACGCATTCTTTCACCTCTAATTGCTCACATTTAATTAATAATAATACTGAAATAAATTCAAGAAAACATTAACTTATTGTGTTTTGTTTTATTTATTGATCGTTGTTTATCGTTTGTAAACCACAGAAAACCACAACTATAAAGAATAAAACATAAATTCACAAAATGCAACAAATTAATACAGTATTTGCGAGTGCAATCATGAAACATTAATATTATAAGTACTTTATCGAAACATATAAAAATAATTGTGCAGATAATAGCACGTTGATATAAAATTCGTTCTATTTACAAGGAATTCATTTAATATTTAAATTTATTTCAAACGAGTTTTATCCGGAAGATTCGGTAATTGAGTTGTCTACATGTGGCGTTTCATGTGAAGAGACAAATGATCAGAACGAGAGAAAGCTCGTTCGCATAGATGGCACTGGAAAGGTCGATCACCAGTGTGTTTACGATAATGCCTGGTTAGCTCATCAGATCGTGCAAACTTCCAGCCACATCCTTTCCAGTTGCAAGCATAAGGTTTTTCTCCTGTGTGCGTTCGGAGATGAGCTTTCAGGTGCGAGCTCTTTGTGTAGGTCTTGTTACAGCCTGGGTGTGAACATGTATGTGTCGTTGTTCTTTTCCTTCCCCATGTTCTGCGCTCTTTCCTTCGGTTCACCTGTAGATTCTGAAGTGGTTGTGACGTCAGAACACTTTCATTTGAAGAGTTGATGAGCAGGTCCATGAGTGGTGAAGTTGGAATAGAAACAGTCAAATGTGTAAGGTCAGAGGGTGCAAAAACATTATCCATATCTGACCGCATAAGTGGACTGTGCGGTTCTTGTTTTATCGCCATGCCCATTGATGAATCGTCAATATAACGTTTCTGTTGATCTGCGTTAGAATTGTTCAAGATAAAGTCCAAGTCGAGCAAATTATCGTAGCAGTCCGCAATGGATGATGCGGGTGGGGACGAACGCATACTCGACGAACAGTCACTGACCGATGCTAGGCTGTTTGGTGAACATGTCTCTGTGCGTTGTTGACCTACCATGCTGTGATCCCAGTCGTGTAATAGCGACTCAACATCATTTAAAACCTGTGAGGGTAAAACATACGGAGGTTGATAAGTCATTTGTGGCATATAAATCCTCGGCACATAATAATATGGTGTTTCCCCGCAGTAATAGTGGTAAGCCATTTCTATACGTCCCCGCACTACGATTTTTTCAAACAGAATGTGTGATTGCTAAAGCCTTGTTGGAATTTAAGGTACAGGTGAATCATTGAATTATCATATAATTTGCGGACCATGACCGAAGCACTTCCGCTTTGATCTATTCGACGAAAATAAAAAAAAGGATAACTATTTTCTGCTTTATACTTAATTTAATGTAATAATAATAATAATAAATGAAGACTTATATAGCGCCGGTATCCTCCACCCATGTGGCGCTCATGGCGCTTTGTGCATTAACAACGTGCGAGAACATCAGCGAATAGCGACGTCTTTAGGTTGGTCTTGAAACTGTTTTGACTAGTTGAGCATTTAACTGTTGCTGGTAAGCTGTTCCATACACTTGCGGCCGCAACGTAAAAAGATCTCTGACCCCACTGATTTTTCGCTCTACGCTCTTGAAGAAGGTCTTGTGACAATGATCGTAGGCCTCTGCGGGATGATTCGTAACGATCCACAAGGTCAGATAAATAAGCAGGAGCACTGTCATTTAGGATCTTGAATACAAACAACGCAAGTTTGTACTTAATACGTTGTTGAACAGGCAACCAATGCAAATCCATCAGGACAGGAGTTATGTGAGCGTTTGATTTTGTATAAGTTACAATTCTAGCTGCCATATTTTGCAAGCGCTGCAAACGTTGTATTTGAGATTTTGGTATGCCAAACAACAAGGCATTACCAATGTCAATTTTAGAAGTGACAAATGAGTGTACAATCAATTCAGCTGTTTTCTTGTAATGGTGATCTAATAACAGGCGTAACAACACATAATACATATTGTAGTTTAATACTGGTTTAAATATTTTTGTTTTATATAAACTGTATTCTAAAAAATGACAATTTAGAACTTAATTTTGCAATAGTACCTAATTTGGCGCCTTAAACGCCAAATTAAGTGCGGTACCTCATTTGGCAGTGGTACCTCATTTGGCGTGACACTCCTACTGTTCTGTATCCCGTTTGTCTTAATTTCCAAGTAAAAATGAGGTACCACCACGTAACTCCTTATGATTAGGCCTATTATCATAGAAGAGTACTATACGGACGTCGTACCTGGAAATCACGAGAATTCAGTGTTTGTTGACCAATCATTTTTTAAAGAGCCGTATCTGACCATTGCATTGCCCAGTCTGTAAAATTACAGCAGGCCTACTTTATATTATTGTGTTTTCCCTGTTTATCGATACCATGAAGGAAAACGTTTTTGTTCAATCAGAAAACTTTGCGAGATTTTTTTTAATGGATATTATAATTTATAGTTAGTCACCTGATTTTTGTGGCAAATCATTAATAGTTTTGACATTGTTAGGGTTAGGGACTATAAGACAGATTTTGGTTGCATGATTGTGGAAAACCATCAATGTGGGTTTTTCTTCATACAAGCTACAGCCAAAATATAATAGGGGTATATATTTTTTCAAAGTCATCGTCAAACGCTGAGAGTCAATACAGTATTTCAAACGCATTCTTTCACCTCTAATTGCTCACATTTAATTAATAATAATACTGAAATAAATTCAAGAAAACATTAACTTATTGTGTTTTGTTTTATTTATTGATCGTTGTTTATCGTTTGTAAACCACAGAAAACCACAACTATAAAGAATAAAACATAAATTCACAAAATGCAACAAATTAATACAGTATTTGCGAGTGCAATCATGAAACATTAATATTATAAGTACTTTATCGAAACATATAAAAATAATTGTGCAGATAATAGCACGTTGATATAAAATTCGTTCTATTTACAAGGAATTCATTTAATATTTAAATTTATTTCAAACGAGTTTTATCCGGAAGATTCGGTAATTGAGTTGTCTACATGTGGCGTTTCATGTGAAGAGACAAATGATCAGAACGAGAGAAAGCTCGTTCGCATAGATGGCACTGGAAAGGTCGATCACCAGTGTGTTTACGATAATGCCTGGTTAGCTCATCAGATCGTGCAAACTTCCAGCCACATCCTTTCCAGTTGCAAGCATAAGGTTTTTCTCCTGTGTGCGTTCGGAGATGAGCTTTCAGGTGCGAGCTCTTTGTGTAGGTCTTGTTACAGCCTGGGTGTGAACATGTATGTGTCGTTGTTCTTTTCCTTCCCCATGTTCTGCGCTCTTTCCTTCGGTTCACCTGTAGATTCTGAAGTGGTTGTGACGTCAGAACACTTTCATTTGAAGAGTTGATGAGCAGGTCCATGAGTGGTGAAGTTGGAATAGAAACAGTCAAATGTGTAAGGTCAGAGGGTGCAAAAACATTATCCATATCTGACCGCATAAGTGGACTGTGCGGTTCTTGTTTTATCGCCATGCCCATTGATGAATCGTCAATATAACGTTTCTGTTGATCTGCGTTAGAATTGTTCAAGATAAAGTCCAAGTCGAGCAAATTATCGTAGCAGTCCGCAATGGATGATGCGGGTGGGGACGAACGCATACTCGACGAACAGTCACTGACCGATGCTAGGCTGTTTGGTGAACATGTCTCTGTGCGTTGTTGACCTACCATGCTGTGATCCCAGTCGTGTAATAGCGACTCAACATCATTTAAAACCTGTGAGGGTAAAACATACGGAGGTTGATAAGTCATTTGTGGCATATAAATCCTCGGCACATAATAATATGGTGTTTCCCCGCAGTAATAGTGGTAAGCCATTTCTATACGTCCCCGCACTACGATTTTTTCAAACAGAATGTGTGATTGCTAAAGCCTTGTTGGAATTTAAGGTACAGGTGAATCATTGAATTATCATATAATTTGCGGACCATGACCGAAGCACTTCCGCTTTGATCTATTCGACGAAAATAAAAAAAAGGATAACTATTTTCTGCTTTATACTTAATTTAATGTAATAATAATAATAATAAATGAAGACTTATATAGCGCCGGTATCCTCCACCCATGTGGCGCTCATGGCGCTTTGTGCATTAACAACGTGCGAGAACATCAGCGAATAGCGACGTCTTTAGGTTGGTCTTGAAACTGTTTTGACTAGTTGAGCATTTAACTGTTGCTGGTAAGCTGTTCCATACACTTGCGGCCGCAACGTAAAAAGATCTCTGACCCCACTGATTTTTCGCTCTACGCTCTTGAAGAAGGTCTTGTGACAATGATCGTAGGCCTCTGCGGGATGATTCGTAACGATCCACAAGGTCAGATAAATAAGCAGGAGCACTGTCATTTAGGATCTTGAATACAAACAACGCAAGTTTGTACTTAATACGTTGTTGAACAGGCAACCAATGCAAATCCATCAGGACAGGAGTTATGTGAGCGTTTGATTTTGTATAAGTTACAATTCTAGCTGCCATATTTTGCAAGCGCTGCAAACGTTGTATTTGAGATTTTGGTATGCCAAACAACAAGGCATTACCAATGTCAATTTTAGAAGTGACAAATGAGTGTACAATCAATTCAGCTGTTTTCTTGTAATGGTGATCTAATAACAGGCGTAACAACACATAATACATATTGTAGTTTAATACTGGTTTAAATATTTTTGTTTTATATAAACTGTATTCTAAAAAATAGTTCTTTTCTAATGAAGAATCTGGGAAGTTTACAATCAAGCAACAACACCACATTCTACGTGAATTCTGCTGTACGTGAACTAGCCTTAATACCGCCTGATTACGGTATATAGGCCTATCAGTATTAGCTTCAGAATAAATGACGACGCATTTGTTGTACCTTGATAGACAGAGCCCCAAGCAGACAGCCCACATTACAGATAATCTGTTCTGCAGCACAATACAACTGTACACGCGGTGATTCAACTAAAAGCAGTAAAAAGATTTTTGCACACAAGGCGTATCATATAATTTGCGGACCATGACCGAAGCACTTCCGCTTCGATCTATTCGACGAAAATCAAAAAAGGATAACTATTTTCTGCTTTATACTTAATTTAATGTAATGGTGATCTAATAACAGGCGTAACAACACATAATACATATTGTAGTTTAATACTGGCTTAAATATTTTTGTTTTATATAAACTGTATTCTAAAAAATGACAATTTAGAACTTAATTTTGCAATAGTACCTAATTTGGCGCCTTAAACGCCAAATTAAGTGCGGTACCTCATTTGGCAGTGGTACCTCATTTGGCGTGACACCCCTACTGTTCTGTATCCCGTTTGTCTTAATTTCCAAGTAAAAATGAGGTACCACCACGTAACTCCTTATGATTAGGCCTATTATCATAGAAGAGTACTATACGGACGTCGTACCTGGAAATCACGGGAATTCAGTGTTTGTTGACCAATCATTTTTTAAAGAGCCGTATCTGACCATTGCATTGCCCAGTCTGTAAAATTACAGCAGGCCTACTTTATATTATTGTGTTTTCCCTGTTTATCGATACCATGAAGGAAAACGTTTTTGTTCAATCAGAAAATTTTGCGAGATTTTTTTTAATGGATATTATAATTTATAGTTAGTCACCTGATTTTTGTGGCAAATCATTAATAGTTTTGACATTGTTAGGGTTAGGGACTATAAGACAGATTTTGGTTGCATGATTGTGGAAAACCATCAATGTGGGTTTTTCTTCATACAAGCTACAGCCAAAATATAATAGGGGTATATATTTTTTCAAAGTCATCGTCAAACGCTGAGAGTCAATACAGTATTTCAAACGCATTCTTTCACCTCTAATTGCTCACATTTAATTAATAATAATACTGAAATAAATTCAAGAAAACATTAACTTATTGTGTTTTGTTTTATTTATTGATCGTTGTTTATCGTTTGTAAACCACAGAAAACCACAACTATAAAGAAAAAAACATAAATTCACAAAATGCAACAAATTAATACAGTATTTGCGAGTGCAATCATGAAACATTAATATTATAAGTACTTTATCGAAACATATAAAAATAATTGTGCAGATAATAGCACGTTGATATAAAATTCGTTCTATTTACAAGGAATTCATTTAATATTTAAATTTATTTCAAACGAGTTTTATCCGGAAGATTCGGTAATTGAGTTGTCTACATGTGGCGTTTCATGTGAAGAGACAAATGATCAGAACGAGAGAAAGCTCGTTCGCATAGATGGCACTGGAAAGGTCGATCACCAGTGTGTTTACGATAATGCCTGGTTAGCTCATCAGATCGTGCAAACTTCCAGCCACATCCTTTCCAGTTGCAAGCATAAGGTTTTTCTCCTGTGTGCGTTCGGAGATGAGCTTTCAGGTGCGAGCTCTTTGTGTAGGTCTTGTTACAGCCTGGGTGTGAACATGTATGTGTCGTTGTTCTTTTCCTTCCCCATGTTCTGCGCTCTTTCCTTCGGTTCACCTGTAGATTCTGAAGTGGTTGTGACGTCAGAACACTTTCATTTGAAGAGTTGATGAGCAGGTCCATGAGTGGTGAAGTTGGAATAGAAACAGTCAAATGTGTAAGGTCAGAGGGTGCAAAAACATTATCCATATCTGACCGCATAAGTGGACTGTGCGGTTCTTGTTTTATCGCCATGCCCATTGATGAATCGTCAATATAACGTTTCTGTTGATCTGCGTTAGAATTGTTCAAGATAAAGTCCAAGTCGAGCAAATTATCGTAGCAGTCCGCAATGGATGATGCGGGTGGGGACGAACGCATACTCGACGAACAGTCACTGACCGATGCTAGGCTGTTTGGTGAACATGTCTCTGTGCGTTGTTGACCTACCATGCTGTGATCCCAGTCGTGTAATAGCGACTCAACATCATTTAAAACCTGTGAGGGTAAAACATACGGAGGTTGATAAGTCATTTGTGGCATATAAATCCTCGGCACATAATAATATGGTGTTTCCCCGCAGTAATAGTGGTAAGCCATTTCTATACGTCCCCGCACTACGATTTTTTCAAACAGAATGTGTGATTGCTAAAGCCTTGTTGGAATTTAAGGTACAGGTGAATCATTGAATTATCATATAATTTGCGGACCATGACCGAAGCACTTCCGCTTTGATCTATTCGACGAAAATAAAAAAAAGGATAACTATTTTCTGCTTTATACTTAATTTAATGTAATAATAATAATAATAAATGAAGACTTATATAGCGCCGGTATCCTCCACCCATGTGGCGCTCATGGCGCTTTGTGCATTAACAACGTGCGAGAACATCAGCGAATAGCGACGTCTTTAGGTTGGTCTTGAAACTGTTTTGACTAGTTGAGCATTTAACTGTTGCTGGTAAGCTGTTCCATACACTTGCGGCCGCAACGTAAAAAGATCTCTGACCCCACTGATTTTTCGCTCTACGCTCTTGAAGAAGGTCTTGTGACAATGATCGTAGGCCTCTGCGGGATGATTCGTAACGATCCACAAGGTCAGATAAATAAGCAGGAGCACTGTCATTTAGGATCTTGAATACAAACAACGCAAGTTTGTACTTAATACGTTGTTGAACAGGCAACCAATGCAAATCCATCAGGACAGGAGTTATGTGAGCGTTTGATTTTGTATAAGTTACAATTCTAGCTGCCATATTTTGCAAGCGCTGCAAACGTTGTATTTGAGATTTTGGTATGCCAAACAACAAGGCATTACCAATGTCAATTTTAGAAGTGACAAATGAGTGTACAATCAATTCAGCTGTTTTCTTGTAATGGTGATCTAATAACAGGCGTAACAACACATAATACATATTGTAGTTTAATACTGGTTTAAATATTTTTGTTTTATATAAACTGTATTCTAAAAAATGACAATTTAGAACTTAATTTTGCAATAGTACCTAATTTGGCGCCTTAAACGCCAAATTAAGTGCGGTACCTCATTTGGCAGTGGTACCTCATTTGGCGTGACACTCCTACTGTTCTGTATCCCGTTTGTCTTAATTTCCAAGTAAAAATGAGGTACCACCACGTAACTCCTTATGATTAGGCCTATTATCATAGAAGAGTACTATACGGACGTCGTACCTGGAAATCACGAGAATTCAGTGTTTGTTGACCAATCATTTTTTAAAGAGCCGTATCTGACCATTGCATTGCCCAGTCTGTAAAATTACAGCAGGCCTACTTTATATTATTGTGTTTTCCCTGTTTATCGATACCATGAAGGAAAACGTTTTTGTTCAATCAGAAAACTTTGCGAGATTTTTTTTAATGGATATTATAATTTATAGTTAGTCACCTGATTTTTGTGGCAAATCATTAATAGTTTTGACATTGTTAGGGTTAGGGACTATAAGACAGATTTTGGTTGCATGATTGTGGAAAACCATCAATGTGGGTTTTTCTTCATACAAGCTACAGCCAAAATATAATAGGGGTATATATTTTTTCAAAGTCATCGTCAAACGCTGAGAGTCAATACAGTATTTCAAACGCATTCTTTCACCTCTAATTGCTCACATTTAATTAATAATAATACTGAAATAAATTCAAGAAAACATTAACTTATTGTGTTTTGTTTTATTTATTGATCGTTGTTTATCGTTTGTAAACCACAGAAAACCACAACTATAAAGAATAAAACATAAATTCACAAAATGCAACAAATTAATACAGTATTTGCGAGTGCAATCATGAAACATTAATATTATAAGTACTTTATCGAAACATATAAAAATAATTGTGCAGATAATAGCACGTTGATATAAAATTCGTTCTATTTACAAGGAATTCATTTAATATTTAAATTTATTTCAAACGAGTTTTATCCGGAAGATTCGGTAATTGAGTGTTCTACATGTGGCGTTTCATGTGAAGAGACAAATGATCAGAACGAGAGAAAGCTCGTTCGCATAGATGGCACTGGAAAGGTCGATCACCAGTGTGTTTACGATAATGCCTGGTTAGCTCATCAGATCGTGCAAACTTCCAGCCACATCCTTTCCAGTTGCAAGCATAAGGTTTTTCTCCTGTGTGCGTTCGGAGATGAGCTTTCAGGTGCGAGCTCTTTGTGTAGGTCTTGTTACAGCCTGGGTGTGAACATGTATGTGTCGTTGTTCTTTTCCTTCCCCATGTTCTGCGCTCTTTCCTTCGGTTCACCTGTAGATTCTGAAGTGGTTGTGACGTCAGAACACTTTCATTTGAAGAGTTGATGAGCAGGTCCATGAGTGGTGAAGTTGGAATAGAAACAGTCAAATGTGTAAGGTCAGAGGGTGCAAAAACATTATCCATATCTGACCGCATAAGTGGACTGTGCGGTTCTTGTTTTATCGCCATGCCCATTGATGAATCGTCAATATAACGTTTCTGTTGATCTGCGTTAGAATTGTTCAAGATAAAGTCCAAGTCGAGCAAATTATCGTAGCAGTCCGCAATGGATGATGCGGGTGGGGACGAACGCATACTCGACGAACAGTCACTGACCGATGCTAGGCTGTTTGGTGAACATGTCTCTGTGCGTTGTTGACCTACCATGCTGTGATCCCAGTCGTGTAATAGCGACTCAACATCATTTAAAACCTGTGAGGGTAAAACATACGGAGGTTGATAAGTCATTTGTGGCATATAAATCCTCGGCACATAATAATATGGTGTTTCCCCGCAGTAATAGAGGTAAGCCATTTCTATACGTCCCCGCACTACGATTTTTTCAAACAGAATGTGTGATTGCTAAAGCCTTGTTGGAATTTAAGGTACAGGTGAATCATTGAATTATCATATAATTTGCGGACCATGACCGAAGCACTTCCGCTTTGATCTATTCGACGAAAATAAAAAAAAGGATAACTATTTTCTGCTTTATACTTAATTTAATGTAATAATAATAATAATAAATGAAGACTTATATAGCGCCGGTATCCTCCACCCATGTGGCGCTTTGTGCATTAACAACGTGCGAGAACATCAGCGAATAGCGACGTCTTTAGGTTGGTCTTGAAACTGTTTTGACTAGTTGAGCATTTAACTGTTGCTGGTAAGCTGTTCCATACACTTGCGGCCGCAACGTAAAAAGATCTCTGACCCCACTGATTTTTCGCTCTACGCTCTTGAAGAAGGTCTTGTGACAATGATCGTAGGCCTCTGCGGGATGATTCGTAACGATCCACAAGGTCAGATAAATAAGCAGGAGCACTGTCATTTAGGATCTTGAATACAAACAACGCAAGTTTGTACTTAATACGTTGTTGAACAGGCAACCAATGCAAATCCATCAGGACAGGAGTTATGTGAGCGTTTGATTTTGTATAAGTTACAATTCTAGCTGCCATATTTTGCAAGCGCTGCAAACGTTGTATTTGAGATTTTGGTATGCCAAACAACAAGGCATTACCAATGTCAATTTTAGAAGTGACAAATGAGTGTACAATCAATTCAGCTGTTTTCTTGTAATGGTGATCTAATAACAGGCGTAACAACACATAATACATATTGTAGTTTAATACTGGTTTAAATATTTTTGTTTTATATAAACTGTATTCTAAAAAATAGTTCTTTTCTAATGAAGAATCTGGGAAGTTTACAATCAAGCAACAACACCACATTCTACGTGAATTCTGCTGTACGTGAACTAGCCTTAATACCGCCTGATTACGGTATATAGGCCTATCAGTATTAGCTTCAGAATAAATGACGACGCATTTGTTGTACCTTGATAGACAGAGCCCCAAGCAGACAGCCCACATTACAGATAATCTGTTCTGCAGCACAATACAACTGTACACGCGGTGATTCAACTAAAAGCAGTAAAAAGATTTTTGCACACAAGGCGTATCATATAATTTGCGGACCATGACCGAAGCACTTCCGCTTCGATCTATTCGACGAAAATCAAAAAAGGATAACTATTTTCTGCTTTATACTTAATTTAATGTAATGGTGATCTAATAACAGGCGTAACAACACATAATACATATTGTAGTTTAATACTGGCTTAAATATTTTTGTTTTATATAAACTGTATTCTAAAAAATGACAATTTAGAACTTAATTTTGCAATAGTACCTAATTTGGCGCCTTAAACGCCAAATTAAGTGCGGTACCTCATTTGGCAGTGGTACCTCATTTGGCGTGACACCCCTACTGTTCTGTATCCCGTTTGTCTTAATTTCCAAGTAAAAATGAGGTACCACCACGTAACTCCTTATGATTAGGCCTATTATCATAGAAGAGTACTATACGGACGTCGTACCTGGAAATCACGGGAATTCAGTGTTTGTTGACCAATCATTTTTTAAAGAGCCGTATCTGACCATTGCATTGCCCAGTCTGTAAAATTACAGCAGGCCTACTTTATATTATTGTGTTTTCCCTGTTTATCGATACCATGAAGGAAAACGTTTTTGTTCAATCAGAAAATTTTGCGAGATTTTTTTTAATGGATATTATAATTTATAGTTAGTCACCTGATTTTTGTGGCAAATCATTAATAGTTTTGACATTGTTAGGGTTAGGGACTATAAGACAGATTTTGGTTGCATGATTGTGGAAAACCATCAATGTGGGTTTTTCTTCATACAAGCTACAGCCAAAATATAATAGGGGTATATATTTTTTCAAAGTCATCGTCAAACGCTGAGAGTCAATACAGTATTTCAAACGCATTCTTTCACCTCTAATTGCTCACATTTAATTAATAATAATACTGAAATAAATTCAAGAAAACATTAACTTATTGTGTTTTGTTTTATTTATTGATCGTTGTTTATCGTTTGTAAACCACAGAAAACCACAACTATAAAGAAAAAAACATAAATTCACAAAATGCAACAAATTAATACAGTATTTGCGAGTGCAATCATGAAACATTAATATTATAAGTACTTTATCGAAACATATAAAAATAATTGTGCAGATAATAGCACGTTGATATAAAATTCGTTCTATTTACAAGGAATTCATTTAATATTTAAATTTATTTCAAACGAGTTTTATCCGGAAGATTCGGTAATTGAGTTGTCTACATGTGGCGTTTCATGTGAAGAGACAAATGATCAGAACGAGAGAAAGCTCGTTCGCATAGATGGCACTGGAAAGGTCGATCACCAGTGTGTTTACGATAATGCCTGGTTAGCTCATCAGATCGTGCAAACTTCCAGCCACATCCTTTCCAGTTGCAAGCATAAGGTTTTTCTCCTGTGTGCGTTCGGAGATGAGCTTTCAGGTGCGAGCTCTTTGTGTAGGTCTTGTTACAGCCTGGGTGTGAACATGTATGTGTCGTTGTTCTTTTCCTTCCCCATGTTCTGCGCTCTTTCCTTCGGTTCACCTGTAGATTCTGAAGTGGTTGTGACGTCAGAACACTTTCATTTGAAGAGTTGATGAGCAGGTCCATGAGTGGTGAAGTTGGAATAGAAACAGTCAAATGTGTAAGGTCAGAGGGTGCAAAAACATTATCCATATCTGACCGCATAAGTGGACTGTGCGGTTCTTGTTTTATCGCCATGCCCATTGATGAATCGTCAATATAACGTTTCTGTTGATCTGCGTTAGAATTGTTCAAGATAAAGTCCAAGTCGAGCAAATTATCGTAGCAGTCCGCAATGGATGATGCGGGTGGGGACGAACGCATACTCGACGAACAGTCACTGACCGATGCTAGGCTGTTTGGTGAACATGTCTCTGTGCGTTGTTGACCTACCATGCTGTGATCCCAGTCGTGTAATAGCGACTCAACATCATTTAAAACCTGTGAGGGTAAAACATACGGAGGTTGATAAGTCATTTGTGGCATATAAATCCTCGGCACATAATAATATGGTGTTTCCCCGCAGTAATAGTGGTAAGCCATTTCTATACGTCCCCGCACTACGATTTTTTCAAACAGAATGTGTGATTGCTAAAGCCTTGTTGGAATTTAAGGTACAGGTGAATCATTGAATTATCATATAATTTGCGGACCATGACCGAAGCACTTCCGCTTTGATCTATTCGACGAAAATAAAAAAAAGGATAACTATTTTCTGCTTTATACTTAATTTAATGTAATAATAATAATAATAAATGAAGACTTATATAGCGCCGGTATCCTCCACCCATGTGGCGCTCATGGCGCTTTGTGCATTAACAACGTGCGAGAACATCAGCGAATAGCGACGTCTTTAGGTTGGTCTTGAAACTGTTTTGACTAGTTGAGCATTTAACTGTTGCTGGTAAGCTGTTCCATACACTTGCGGCCGCAACGTAAAAAGATCTCTGACCCCACTGATTTTTCGCTCTACGCTCTTGAAGAAGGTCTTGTGACAATGATCGTAGGCCTCTGCGGGATGATTCGTAACGATCCACAAGGTCAGATAAATAAGCAGGAGCACTGTCATTTAGGATCTTGAATACAAACAACGCAAGTTTGTACTTAATACGTTGTTGAACAGGCAACCAATGCAAATCCATCAGGACAGGAGTTATGTGAGCGTTTGATTTTGTATAAGTTACAATTCTAGCTGCCATATTTTGCAAGCGCTGCAAACGTTGTATTTGAGATTTTGGTATGCCAAACAACAAGGCATTACCAATGTCAATTTTAGAAGTGACAAATGAGTGTACAATCAATTCAGCTGTTTTCTTGTAATGGTGATCTAATAACAGGCGTAACAACACATAATACATATTGTAGTTTAATACTGGTTTAAATATTTTTGTTTTATATAAACTGTATTCTAAAAAATGACAATTTAGAACTTAATTTTGCAATAGTACCTAATTTGGCGCCTTAAACGCCAAATTAAGTGCGGTACCTCATTTGGCAGTGGTACCTCATTTGGCGTGACACTCCTACTGTTCTGTATCCCGTTTGTCTTAATTTCCAAGTAAAAATGAGGTACCACCACGTAACTCCTTATGATTAGGCCTATTATCATAGAAGAGTACTATACGGACGTCGTACCTGGAAATCACGAGAATTCAGTGTTTGTTGACCAATCATTTTTTAAAGAGCCGTATCTGACCATTGCATTGCCCAGTCTGTAAAATTACAGCAGGCCTACTTTATATTATTGTGTTTTCCCTGTTTATCGATACCATGAAGGAAAACGTTTTTGTTCAATCAGAAAACTTTGCGAGATTTTTTTTAATGGATATTATAATTTATAGTTAGTCACCTGATTTTTGTGGCAAATCATTAATAGTTTTGACATTGTTAGGGTTAGGGACTATAAGACAGATTTTGGTTGCATGATTGTGGAAAACCATCAATGTGGGTTTTTCTTCATACAAGCTACAGCCAAAATATAATAGGGGTATATATTTTTTCAAAGTCATCGTCAAACGCTGAGAGTCAATACAGTATTTCAAACGCATTCTTTCACCTCTAATTGCTCACATTTAATTAATAATAATACTGAAATAAATTCAAGAAAACATTAACTTATTGTGTTTTGTTTTATTTATTGATCGTTGTTTATCGTTTGTAAACCACAGAAAACCACAACTATAAAGAATAAAACATAAATTCACAAAATGCAACAAATTAATACAGTATTTGCGAGTGCAATCATGAAACATTAATATTATAAGTACTTTATCGAAACATATAAAAATAATTGTGCAGATAATAGCACGTTGATATAAAATTCGTTCTATTTACAAGGAATTCATTTAATATTTAAATTTATTTCAAACGAGTTTTATCCGGAAGATTCGGTAATTGAGTTGTCTACATGTGGCGTTTCATGTGAAGAGACAAATGATCAGAACGAGAGAAAGCTCGTTCGCATAGATGGCACTGGAAAGGTCGATCACCAGTGTGTTTACGATAATGCCTGGTTAGCTCATCAGATCGTGCAAACTTCCAGCCACATCCTTTCCAGTTGCAAGCATAAGGTTTTTCTCCTGTGTGCGTTCGGAGATGAGCTTTCAGGTGCGAGCTCTTTGTGTAGGTCTTGTTACAGCCTGGGTGTGAACATGTATGTGTCGTTGTTCTTTTCCTTCCCCATGTTCTGCGCTCTTTCCTTCGGTTCACCTGTAGATTCTGAAGTGGTTGTGACGTCAGAACACTTTCATTTGAAGAGTTGATGAGCAGGTCCATGAGTGGTGAAGTTGGAATAGAAACAGTCAAATGTGTAAGGTCAGAGGGTGCAAAAACATTATCCATATCTGACCGCATAAGTGGACTGTGCGGTTCCTGTTTTATCGCCATGCCCATTGATGAATCGTCAATATAACGTTTCTGTTGATCTGCGTTAGAATTGTTCAAGATAAAGTCCAAGTCGAGCAAATTATCGTAGCAGTCCGCAATGGATGATGCGGGTGGGGACGAACGCATACTCGACGAACAGTCACTGACCGATGCTAGGCTGTTTGGTGAACATGTCTCTGTGCGTTGTTGACCTACCATGCTGTGATCCCAGTCGTGTAATAGCGACTCAACATCATTTAAAACCTGTGAGGGTAAAACATACGGAGGTTGATAAGTCATTTGTGGCATATAAATCCTCGGCACATAATAATATGGTGTTTCCCCGCAGTAATAGTGGTAAGCCATTTCTATACGTCCCCGCACTACGATTTTTTCAAACAGAATGTGTGATTGCTAAAGCCTTGTTGGAATTTAAGGTACAGGTGAATCATTGAATTATCATATAATTTGCGGACCATGACCGAAGCACTTCCGCTTTGATCTATTCGACGAAAATAAAAAAAAGGATAACTATTTTCTGCTTTATACTTAATTTAATGTAATAATAATAATAATAAATGAAGACTTATATAGCGCCGGTATCCTCCACCCATGTGGCGCTCAGTGCATTAACAACGTGCGAGAACATCAGCGAATAGCGACGTCTTTAGGTTGGTCTTGAAACTGTTTTGACTAGTTGAGCATTTAACTGTTGCTGGTAAGCTGTTCCATACACTTGCGGCCGCAACGTAAAAAGATCTCTGACCCCACTGATTTTTCGCTCTACGCTCTTGAAGAAGGTTTTGTGACAATGATCGTAGGCCTCTGCGGGATGATTCGTAACGATCCACAAGGTCAGATAAATAAGCAGGAGCACTGTAAGGTGTGTAAGGTCATGGTGATCTAATAACAGGCGTAACAACACATAATACATATTGTAGTTTAATACTGGTTTAAATATTTTTGTTTTATATAAACTGTATTCTAAAAAATAGTTCTTTTCTAATGAAGAATCTGGGAAGTTTACAATCAAGCAACAACACCACATTCTACGTGAATTCTGCTGTACGTGAACTAGCCTTAATACCGCCTGATTACGGTATATAGGCCTATCAGTATTAGCTTCAGAATAAATGACGACGCATTTGTTGTACCTTGATAGACAGAGCCCCAAGCAGACAGCCCACATTACAGATAATCTGTTCTGCAGCACAATACAACTGTACACGCGGTGATTCAACTAAAAGCAGTAAAAAGATTTTGGCACACAAGGCGTATCATATAATTTGCGGACCATGACCGAAGCACTTCCGCTTCGATCTATTCGACGAAAATCAAAAAAGGATAACTATTTTCTGCTTTATACTTAATTTAATGTAATGGTGATCTAATAACAGGCGTAACAACACATAATACATATTGTAGTTTAATACTGGCTTAAATATTTTTGTTTTATATAAACTGTATTCTAAAAAATGACAATTTAGAACTTAATTTTGCAATAGTACCTAATTTGGCGCCTTAAACGCCAAATTAAGTGCGGTACCTCATTTGGCAGTGGTACCTCATTTGGCGTGACACTCCTACTGTTCTGTATCCCGTTTGTCTTAATTTCCAAGTAAAAATGAGGTACCACCACGTAACTCCTTATGATTAGGCCTATTATCATAGAAGAGTACTATACGGACGTCGTACCTGGAAATCACGAGAATTCAGTGTTTGTTGACCAATCATTTTTTAAAGAGCCGTATCTGACCATTGCATTGCCCAGTCTGTAAAATTACAGCAGGCCTACTTTATATTATTGTGTTTTCCCTGTTTATCGATACCATGAAGGAAAACGTTTTTGTTCAATCAGAAAACTTTGCGAGATTTTTTTTAATGGATATTATAATTTATAGTTAGTCACCTGATTTTTGTGGCAAATCATTAATAGTTTTGACATTGTTAGGGTTAGGGACTATAAGACAGATTTTGGTTGCATGATTGTGGAAAACCATCAATGTGGGTTTTTCTTCATACAAGCTACAGCCAAAATATAATAGGGGTATATATTTTTTCAAAGTCATCGTCAAACGCTGAGAGTCAATACAGTATTTCAAACGCATTCTTTCACCTCTAATTGCTCACATTTAATTAATAATAATACTGAAATAAATTCAAGAAAACATTAACTTATTGTGTTTTGTTTTATTTATTGATCGTTGTTTATCGTTTGTAAACCACAGAAAACCACAACTATAAAGAATAAAACATAAATTCACAAAATGCAACAAATTAATACAGTATTTGCGAGTGCAATCATGAAACATTAATATTATAAGTACTTTATCGAAACATATAAAAATAATTGTGCAGATAATAGCACGTTGATATAAAATTCGTTCTATTTACAAGGAATTCATTTAATATTTAAATTTATTTCAAACGAAATGAAGAATCTGGGAAGTTTACAATCAAGCAACAACACCACATTCTACGTGAATTCTGCTGTACGTGAACTAGCCTTAATACCGCCTGATTACGGTATATAGGCCTACAGTATTAGCTTCAGAATAAATGACGACGCATTTGTTGTACCTTGATAGACAGAGCCCCAAGCAGACAGCCCACATTACAGATAATCTGCTCTGCAGCACAATACAACTGTACACGCGGTGATTCAACTAAAAGCAGTAAAAAAGATTTTGGCACACAAAGCGTATCATATAATTTGCGGACCATGACCGAAGCACTTCCGCTTCGATCTATTCGACGAAAATCAAAAAAGGATAACTATTTTCTGCTTTATACTTAATTTAATGTAATGGTGATCTAATAACAGGCGTAACAACACATAATACATATTGTAGTTTAATACTGGCTTAAATATTTTTGTTTTATATAAACTGTATTCTAAAAAATGACAATTTAGAACTTAATTTTGCAATAGTACCTAATTTGGCGCCTTAAACGCCAAATTAAGTGCGGTACCTCATTTGGCAGTGGTACCTCATTTGGCGTGACACCCCTACTGTTCTGTATCCCGTTTGTCTTAATTTCCAAGTAAAAATGAGGTACCACCACGTAACTCCTTATTATTAGGCCTATTATCATAGAAGAGTACTATACGGACGTCGTACCTGGAAATCACGGGAATTCAGTGTTTGTTGACCAATCATTTTTTATAATAATAATAATAATACCACATTTATATAGCGCCCTTTTCATGAGTAATCATGCTCAAAGGCGCTTTACAAGCATTATTACCCCAGTATTTTTTTGGATCAAACACGTATGGAAACATACTCCCATAATGCAGCCGGTAACCTGCGCAGTTGTGTCTAGATATAACTGGGTACCCATTTATACACCTGGGTGGAGAGAGGCAACGTAAGTAAAGTATCTTGCCTACGGATACAAGCAATGCGGCAAGAGTTGGATTCGAACCTAGGTCTGACGATCGGTAGTCCAACGTCCAACACACTGCGCCACACGCCCTTTAAAGAGCCGTATCTGACCATTGCATTGCCCAGTCTGTAAAATTACAACAGGCCTACTTTATATTATTGTGTGTTTCCCTGTTTATCGATACCATGAAGGAAAACGTTTTTGTTCAATCAGAAAACTTTGCGAGATTTTTTTTAATGGATATTATAATTTATAGTTAGTCACCTGATTTTTGTGGCAAATCATTAATAGTTTTGACATTGTTAGGGTTAGGGACTATAAGACAGATTTTGGTTGCATGATTGTGGAAAACCATCAATGTGGGTTTTTCTTCATACAAGCTACAGCCAAAATAAAATAGGGGTATATTTTTTTTCAAAGTCATCGTCAAACGCTGAGAGTCAATACAGTATTTCAAACGCATTCTTTCACCTCTAATTGCTCACATTTAATTAATAATATACTGAAATAAATTCGAGAAAACATTAACTTATTGTGTTTTGTTTTATTTATTGATCGTTGTTTATCGTTTGTAAACCACAGAAAACCACAACTATAAAGAATAAAACATAAATTCACAAAATGCAACAAATTAATACAGTTTTTGCGAGTGCAATCATGAAACATTAATATTATAAGTACTTTATCGAAACATATAAAAATAATTGTGCAGATAATAGCACGTTGATATAAAATTCTTTCTATTTACAAGGAATTCATTTAATATTTAAATTTATTTCAAACGAAATGAAGAATCTGGGAAGTTTACAATCAAGCAACAACACCACATTCTACGTGAATTCTGCTGTACGTGAACTAGCCTTAATACCGCCTGATTACGGTATATAGGCCTACAGTATTAGCTTCAGAATAAATGACGACGCATTTGTTGTACCTTGATAGACAGAGCCCCAAGCAGACAGCCCACATTACAGATAATCTGCTCTGCAGCACAATACAACTGTACACGCGGTGATTCAACTAAAAGCAGTAAAAAAGATTTTGGCACACAAGGCGTATCATATAATTTGCGGACCATGACCGAAGCACTTCCGCTTCGATCTATTCGACGAAAATCAAAAAAGGATAACTATTTTCTGCTTTATACTTAATTTAATGTAATGGTGATCTAATAACAGGCGTAACAACACATAATACATATTGTAGTTTAATACTGGCTTAAATATTTTTGTTTTATATAAACTGTATTCTAAAAAATGACAATTTAGAACTTAATTTTGCAATAGTACCTAATTTGGCGCCTTGAACGCCAAATTAAGTGCGGTACCTCATTTGGCAGTGGTACCTCATTTGGCGTGACACCCCTACTGTTCTGTATCCCGTTTGTCTTAATTTCCAAGTAAAAATGAGGTACCACCACGTAACTCCTTATTATTAGGCCTATTATCATAGAAGAGTACTATACGGACGTCGTACCTGGAAATCACGGGAATTCAGTGTTTGTTGACCAATCATTTTTTATAATAATAATAATAATACCACATTTATATAGCGCCCTTTTCATGAGTAATCATGCTCAAAGGCGCTTTACAAGCATTATTACCCCAGTATTTTTTGGGATCAAACACGTATGGAAACATACTCCCATAATGCAGCCGGTAACCAGCGCAGTTGTGTCTAGATCTAACTGGGTACCCATTTATACACCTGGGTGGAGAGAGGCAACGTAAGTAAAGTATCTTGCCTACGGATACAAGCAATGCGGCAAGAGTTGGATTCGAACCTAGGTCTGACGATCGGTAGTCCAACGTCCAACACACTGCGCCACACGCCCTTTAAAGAGCCGTATCTGACCATTGCATTGCCCAGTCTGTAAAATTACAACAGGCCTACTTTATATTATTGTGTTTTCCCTGTTTATCGATACCATGAAGGAAAACGTTTTTGTTCAATCAGAAAACTTTGCGAGATTTTTTTTAATGGATATTATAATTTATAGTTAGTCACCTGATTTTTGTGGCAAATCATTAATAGTTTTGACATTGTTAGGGTTAGGTACTATAAGACAGATTTTGGTTGCATGATTGTGGAAAACCATCAATGTGGGTTTTTCTTCATACAAGCTACAGCCAAAATATAATAGGGGTATATATTTTTTCAAAGTCATCGTCAAACGCTGAGAGTCAATACAGTATTTCAAACGCATTCTTTCACCTCTAATTGCTCACATTTAATTAATAATATACTGAAATAAATTCGAGAAAACATTAACTTATTGTGTTTTGTTTTATTTATTGATCGTTGTTTATCGTTTGTAAACCACAGAAAACCACAACTATAAAGAATAAAACATAAATTCACAAAATGCAACAAATTAATACAGTATTTGCGAGTGCAATCATGAAACATTAATATTATAAGTACTTTATCGAAACATATAAAAATAATTGTGCAGATAATAGCACGTTGATATAAAATTCTTTCTATTTACAAGGAATTCATTTAATATTTAAATTTATTTCCAACGAAATGAAGAATCTGGGAAGTTTACAATCAAGCAACAACACCACATTCTACGTGAATTCTGCTGTACGTGAACTAGCCTTAATACCGCCTGATTACGGTATATAGGCCTACAGTATTAGCTTCAGAATAAATGACGACGCATTTGTTGTACCTTGATAGACAGAGCCCCAAGCAGACAGCCCTCATTACAGATAATATGCTCTGCAGCACAATACAACTGTACACGCGGTGATTCAACTAAAAGCAGTAAAAAGATTTTGGCACACAAGGCGTATCATATAATTTGCGGACCATGACCGAAGCACTTCCGCTTCGATCTATCCGACGAAAATCAAAAAAGGATAACTATTTTCTGCTTTATACTTAATTTAATGTAATGGTGATCTAATAACAGGCGTAACAACACATAATACATATTGTAGTTTAATACTGGCTTAAATATTTTTGTTTTATATAAACTGTATTCTAAAAAATGACAATTTAGAACTTAATTTTGCAATAGTACCTAATTTGGCGCCTTAAACGCCAAATTAAGTGCGGTACCTCATTTGGCAGTGGTACCTCATTTGGCGTGACACCCCTACTGTTCTGTATCCCGTTTGTCTTAATTTCCAAGTAAAAATGAGGTACCACCACGTAACTCCTTATGATTAGGCTTATTATCATAGAAGAGTACTATACGGACGTCGTACCTGGAAATCACGGGAATTCAGTGTTTGTTGACCAATCATTTTTTAAAGAGCCGTATCTGACCATTGCATTGCCCAGTCTGTAAAATTACAGCAGGCCTACTTTATATTATTGTGTTTTCCCTGTTTATCGATACCATGAAGGAAAACGTTTTTGTTCAATCAGAAAACTTTGCGAGATTTTTTTTAATAGATATTATAATTTATAGTTAGTCACCTGATTTTTGTGGCAAATCATTAATAGTTTTGACATTGTTTAGGGTTAGGGACTATAAGACAGATTTTGGTTGCATGATTGTGGAAAACCATCAATGTGGGTTTTTCTTCATACAAGCTACAGCCAAAATATAATAGGGGTATATATTTTTTCAAAGTCATCGTCAAACGCTGAGAGTCAATACAGTATTTCAAACGCATTCTTTCACCTCTAATTGCTCACATTTAATTAATAATATACTGAAATAAATTCGAGAAAACATTAACTTATTGTGTTTTGTTTTATTTATTGATCGTTGTTTATCGTTTGTAAACCACAGAAAACCACACCTATAAAGAATAGAACATAAATTCACAAAATGCAACAAATTAATACAGTATTTGCGAGTGCAATTATAAAACATTAATATTATAAGTACTTTATCGAAACATATACAAATAATTGTGCAGATAATAGCACGTTGATATAAAATTCTTTCTATTTACAAGGAATTCATTTAATATTTAAATTTCTTTCAAACGAAATGAAGAATCTGGGAAGTTTACAATCAAGCAACAACACCACATTCTACGTGAATTCTGCTGTACGTGAACTAGCCTTAATACCGCCTGATTACGGTATATAGGCCTACAGTATTAGCTTCAGAATAAATGACGACGCATTTGTTGTACCTTGATAGACAGAGCCCCAAGCAGACAGCCCACATTACAGATAATCTGCTCTGCAGCACAATACAACGCCAGTGCGCCCTCATGGGCTGGAGTTGTTCGTGCGTTGTTGCTTTGATTTCCATGTTGTTGTATTGAGTTATTGACTGTTATTAAAATACATTATTCGCATTACATCGGTCTATGTGTGATCTGTAGAGTTGTGGCATATAAACATCAACCTTATTGGCGTGGTGGCAGCCCAAGATATTCGGACCTTCCGCTTAAAACCAGTGAGTTATTAGTTGTTGAACTTAGGCCTAGCCTAGGCCCATCCATACCATTATTTACGAGATCGCACTAACGCACAGAGGCGTACGACCAGCCAGCACATATAGCTGGTAGGATGGCGAACGTTAACAGAGCTCCTAAACAGTGGAGCTTAACCAAAACTGAAACAATAAACTCATTTGAGTCATGGCGGCAGAACATTATTTATACACTTTCGTTGGATGAAAATTTTGCTCCATTCTTGATGGAAGGCACACAATGGGGCCCCAAAACCAGAGCATCTCCACTCCGCCTATTTGAGGACGATGATGACACTGTCCCTAGAGCACGTCGACGTACTGCTCAGCAAAAGGTACACATGCTCGAGCTCATGCTAGGCCAGATCGCAAACTTCTGTCCTATTATTTCTCGAAGCACAATTGTTAAAAGCTCCACGTCCATCTCGCAAATCTGGCAGGCCATCCGACTTCACTATGGTTTCCAAACGACCGGAGGTCACTTCTTAGACTTTGCCACTATTCACCTCGAGGCTGGTGAACGTCCAGAAGATTTGTATCAACGACTATTGGCATTTGCTGACGATAATTTGCTACGCACTGGAGGCGGAATTAATCATCACGGCGTCGCGATCACAGAGGATGAAGAAATGACACCTACTGTGGAGAACTTTATTGTGTTAACCTGGTTATCCCTTATCCATAAAGACCTCCCGCGTCTAGTCAAGCAACGATATGGAACTGATCTGCGAGATCGTACCCTGGCGACAATAAAGCCCGAAATTTCGCAAGCGATGGATTCTCTTCTCGATGAATTGCGTGCTACAGAAGACACACGCGCAATGCGTACTTTCGCAACACCTCCCACGGTCAACTATCAACGCGCTTCTCGCACGTCTCGTAATACTACTAGTCATATTCGTCGACAGCTAAAGTCTTGTCCTCTTTGCAAACAGGCTGGTCGAAAGCATGACACCCACTTTCTCAGTGGATGCATTCACTTACCTGAACAGGACCGGAAGTACATGGTCAGGGCTAGACAGGTCATCGGAATCATTGAAGGTATCGAGGAGACTGACGTTAGCGATGACGCCAGTTTAGCAGATAACCAGACAGAACAGGCTGCACTACGTGTGCAGATCAGACAGTCGCCCTATCTCGACGTTTTCCACAATCACCACACGGCACGTATTACTATCGACAGTGGTGCCACCGGCAATATGATCTCCCTTGCCGCAGCGACAGCCCTATCGGCCGAAATTAGAGAATCATCTCAATCAGCCCACCAAGCAGATGGCTCATCTCCATTAAAGGTTGTCGGCGAGACAACAATTACATTTTCCCGCGACCATATTGAACTTCTTTTTGACGGCCTCGTAGTCGAACGACTCGATGTGGATATTCTGGCAGGCACACCCTTTATGGAAAACAATGACATCGCCATTCGTCCAGCGAAACGTCAAGTAGTCATAGGGAACACTTCTTCTTATACGTACGGTTCTAAGGACACTACTAAGACCCCTGCCATTCGTCGCGCTCAAGTATTACGCGCTCCTAGCAGCTTAACTACTCTGTGGCCCGGTGACTTCATAGAGTTACAAATCCAAGAAGGTGTTTCGACTCATGATAATGAGCTCGCCCTTGAACCTCGCAGCTATACTCATCGACCTCCTACCTGGCCAGAGTATGGTACTATTCACAGCATTGACGGAAAAATTCGCATTGAAAATAACACATCATTACCTCAGGTTCTTAAACGAAACGAACACTTCTGTCAGATACGCCCTGTCTTTGTCCCGGACGATTGTAATACCAATGACCACACTTGTAAACCTCCTGTGAAAACCTGTTCATCACCACGCCCCACACAATCGACACTACATTCATTGCAAATTCACCTTGACCCTGATCGTATCATTCCCCCTACAATCCGACAAAGATTTAAATCTCTTAACGAAGAGTTCGATGTTGTTTTTGATCCGCATATCAAATGCTATAATGGCGCAGCCGGTCCCTTCCAAGCCGTCGTTAATATGGGCCCTGTACAGCCACCACAGCGAAAAGGCAGACTTCCACAGTATTCGCGAGACAAACTTGTTGAGCTTCAAGAGAAGTTCGACGACTTAGAGAAGATGGGTGTTTTTGTGCGACCTGAAGATGCGGGTATTCATGTAGAATATTTAAACCCATCATTCTTAGTAAAGAAAGACAGCGGAGGATTCCGCCTTGTAACCGCCTTTGCGGATGTCGGTCGATACGCGAAACCTCAGCCTTCACTAATGCCTGACGTAAACTCTGTACTTCGTCATATCGCTAGGTGGAAGTACATTATCTCTACAGACCTCACTAAGGCATTTTATCAGATACCGCTTTCACGCGAATCGATGAAGTACTGCGGAGTGGCCACGCCCTTCAGAGGAATCCGTGTATACGCCAGGTCTGCTATGGGAATGCCGGGATCTGAAACAGCGCTGGAGGAACTAACCCGCCGCGTCTTAGGAGAGCTTCTCTCTGAAGGCGTCATTGCCAAGATTGCAGACGATCTCTACTGCGGAGGAGACACCCTAGATGAGTTACTTTGCAACTGGCGCCGACTGCTGTCCGAACTTTATAGATGCGGCCTCAGTCTCTCAGCAAGTAAGACATTTATCTGCCCAAAAACTACCACTATACTCGGGTGGACATGGTCCCTTGGCACGTTAAGAGCCAATCCACATCGTATTTCGACGCTCGCTACGTGTTCTCCCCCTAAGACTGTAAAGGGCCTCCGATCGTTCATTGGGGCGTATAAAGTGCTCGCACGGGTTATCCCCAACTGCGCTTCCATCCTCACACCTTTAGACGATGCTGTGGCTGGCCGACAGTCCCAAGACAAAATCACGTGGTGTGATGCCCTTTGTGAAGATTTTCAGTCTGCTCAAAAGTTGCTCACAACCAGCCAAACAATCACGTTACCCCATCCAGATGACCAGCTTTGGATAGTCACTGATGGTTCAGTAAAAAGACACGGAATTGGGGCAACACTATACATTAGACGAGACGATAGTCTGCGGATCTCCGGATTCTTTAGTGCCAAACTTAGAGCTCGACAGCTTACGTGGCTCCCGTGTGAGATCGAAGCCCTGGCAATCGCTGTCGCAGTTAAGCATTTTAGTCCATATGTTGTTCAATCTACTAAACGAGCTTGTGTTTTAACTGACAGTAAACCGTGCGTGCAGGCTTTTGAAAAGCTTTGCCGGGGTGAATTTTCCGTGAGCCCCAGAGTATCAACTTTCCTGTCCTCTGCTAGCCGATACCAGGTTTCCGTTCGACACCTAGCTGGTTCCGCGAATGTTCCCTCAGACTTTGCAAGCCGCAATGCTCCTGAATGCATTGATGCCAATTGCCAGGTATGTTCCTTTGTTCAGCGCTCTGAGGAATCAGTTGTACTCAGAATCGCTTCACACGATTTCATCACAGGTCAATCCAAGTTGCCCTTCACAAGTAGGTCCGCATGGCTTTCACTACAATCTGAATGCCCTGATTTACGTAGGGTACACGCCCACTTAATCCAAGGTACGCGTCCTTCTAAAAAGGTTACCGATAAGAGAGATGTCAAGCGCTACCTCGCTGTCGCATCACTTAGCAAAGACAACCTTCTCGTGTCTCTCGTTCATGAGCCACTTGCTCCTCCACGAGAAAGAATTATTGTTCCACGCCCGTTTTTGCATGGCCTGCTTACTGCCTTACACATCCGATTAGACCACCCGACTTGTCACCAACTCAAACAAATGGCACATCGATATTTTTATGCCCTCGACATGGATAAATCGATCGAAGTCACCACCTCATCTTGCCACCAATGCGCCACCCTTCGCCGAATTCCTAAGGCCTCTATCGATCAGTCTACTGGCGACCCACCGGAAACTGTGGGTGTTACGTTCGCTGCAGATGTCATGAAGCGCAATCGTCAATTCATTCTGATTGTGAGAGAAGCGGTAACGTCATTCACAGTCGCTTGTTTTCTTGACAACGAACAGCGTAACTCACTTCGTGACGCTCTTATCCGAATGTGCGTTGAGCTCCGTCCCCTTGATGGTCCCCACGCCATTATCCGTGCAGACGGGGCACCTGGATTCCAAGCACTTGTTAATGACTCATTACTCAAGCAGGAACGCATCTGTATTGAAATAGGCCGACTTAAAAATGTTAATAAAAATCCAATTGCCGAGAAGGCTATTCAAGAACTGGAAGATGAGCTACTTCGTTTGGATCCTGACGCTGGTTTTATCTCGCCTATTGCACTCGCTCGTGCAACCGCACAACTCAACTCACGCATTCGCTCCCGTGGTTTATCCGCTCGTGAGATGTGGACCCAGCGTGACCAGTTTTCCCACGAACAGATCCCACTCTCTGACCTCGAGCTTATCCGCGAACAGCACTCATCACGCACCTCTAATCACAAATACAGTCGAAGTTCAAAAGCTCCCACTCGTGAACTTGCTCCTGCAACTCTTGTGGAGGTGGGTGATCTCGTATACCTGTATGCAGATCTTAACAAGTCTAACGCTCGTAAGAGATACCTTGTCGTATCTGTTGATGGTACATGGTGTTGCGTTCGCAAGTTCAGTGGAACCCAGTTACGAAACACATCGTACCGTGTTAAGCGATCCGAATGCTTTAAAGTTCCTAGCTCTATACTTGCTCCTAGTACACTTACCTCACGAAAGTACCAGAGTGAGGGATCGGACAATGAGGATAATACATTTGGACCTACCGTGGTTGCCCCAGTTCAGCCTGTCATTCCTGTTGAGATATCTTCTCCGCTTGTCGACGGTGCCACAAACACCGTCCTTGAAGATGTTCATGATAATGATCCGGCCTACAACCAGATTCGTGATGAACCAACTTCTCAGTCTTGTTCAAGACCTCAACGCTCTCACCACCTACCAAACCGATTTGATGAATTTATTATGGACTAGTGGTTTTACGATCTTGCACGTTATTTTATTTTTTAACAAGTTTCACTCTGAATAACATGATTTTTTTTTTTGCTTTGATTTTGTGATGCCGGTTACCATATGTTTTGCTTTTCTCATGTATTGCTTTAAAGGATATTGTTTAGATTAAAACTGATTAAGAAAGAAGAAGAAAGAAAAGTAGTCACGCCAGTGCGCCCTCATGGGCTGGAGTTGTTCGTGCGTTGTTGCTTTGATTTCCATGTTGTTGTATTGAGTTATTGACTGTTATTAAAATACATTATTCGCATTACATCGGTCTATGTGTGATCTGTAGAGTTGTGGCATATAAACATCAACCTTATTGGCGCAACTGTACACGCGGTGATTCAACTAAAAGCAGTAAAAAAGATTTTGGCACACAAGGCGTATCATATAATTTGCGGACCATGACCGAAGCACTTCCGCTTCGATCTATTCGACGAAAATCAAAAAAGGATAACTATTTTCTGCTTTATACTTAATTTAATGTAATGGTGATCTAATAACAGGCGTAACAACACATAATACATATTGTAGTTTAATACTGGCTTAAATATTTTTGTTTTATATAAACTGTATTCTAAAAAATGACAATTTAGAACTTAATTTTGCAATAGTACCTAATTTGGCGCCTTAAACGCCAAATTAAGTGCGGTACCTCATTTGGCAGTGGTACCTCATTTGGCGTGACACCCCTACTGTTCTGTATCCCGTTTGTCTTAATTTCCAAGTAAAAATGAGGTACCACCACGTAACTCCTTATGATTAGGCCTATTATCATAGAAGAGTACTATACGGACGTCGTACCTGGAAATCACGAGAATTCAGTGTTTGTTGACCTATCATTTTTTAAAGAGCCGTATCTGACCATTGCATTGCCCTGTCTGTAAAATTACAGCAGGCCTACTTTATATTATTGTGTTTTCCCTGTTTATCGATACCATGAAGGAAAACGTTTTTGTTCAATCAGAAAATTTTGCGAGATTTTTTTTAATGGATATTATAAGTTATAGTTAGTCACCTGATTTTTGTGGCAAATCATTAATAGTTTTGACATTGTTAGGGTTAGGGACTATAAGACAGATTTTGGTTGCATGATTGTGGAAAACCATCAATGTGGGTTTTTCTTCGTACAAGCTACAGCCAAAATATAATAGGGGTATATATTTTTTCAAAGTCATCGTCAAACGCTGAGAGTCAATACAGTATTTCAAACGCATTCTTTCACCTCTAATTGCTCACATTTAATTAATAATATACTGAAATAAATTCGAGAAAACATTAACTTATTGTGTTTTGTTTTATTTATTGATCGTTGTTTATCGTTTGTAAACCACAGAAAACCACACCTATAAAGAATAGAACATAAATTCACAAAATGCAACAAATTAATACAGTATTTGCGAGTGCAATCATAAAACATTAATATTATAAGTACTTTATCGAAACATATACAAATAATTGTGCAGATAATAGCACGTTGATATAAAATTCTTTCTATTTACAAGGAATTCATTTAATATTTAAATTTCTTTCAAACGAAATGAAGAATCTGGGAAGTTTACAATCAAGCAACAACACCACATTCTACGTGAATTCTGCTGTACGTGAACTAGCCTTAATACCGCCTGATTACGGTATATAGGCCTACAGTATTAGCTTCAGAATAAATGACGACGCATTTGTTGTACCTTGATAGACAGAGCCCCAAGCAGACAGCCCACATTACAGATAATCTGCTCTGCAGCACAATACAACTGTACACGCGGTGATTCAACTAAAAGCAGTAAAAAAGATTTTGGCACACAAGGCGTATCATATAATTTGCGGACCATGACCGAAGCACTTCCGCTTCGATCTATTCGACGAAAATCAAAAAAGGATAACTATTTTCTGCTTTATACTTAATTTAATGTAATGGTGATCTAATAACAGGCGTAACAACACATAATACATATTGTAGTTTAATACTGGCTTAAATATTTTTGTTTTATATAAACTGTATTCTAAAAAATGACAATTTAGAACTTAATTTTGCAATAGTACCTAATTTGGCGCCTTAAACGCCAAATTAAGTGCGGTACCTCATTTGGCAGTGGTACCTCATTTGGCGTGACACCCCTACTGTTCTGTATCCCGTTTGTCTTAATTTCCAAGTAAAAATGAGGTACCACCACGTAACTCCTTATGATTAGGCCTATTATCATAGAAGAGTACTATACGGACGTCGTACCTGGAAATCACGAGAATTCAGTGTTTGTTGACCTATCATTTTTTAAAGAGCCGTATCTGACCATTGCATTGCCCTGTCTGTAAAATTACAGCAGGCCTACTTTATATTATTGTGTTTTCCCTGTTTATCGATACCATGAAGGAAAACGTTTTTGTTCAATCAGAAAATTTTGCGAGATTTTTTTTAATGGATATTATAAGTTATAGTTAGTCACCTGATTTTTGTGGCAAATCATTAATAGTTTTGACATTGTTAGGGTTAGGGACTATAAGACAGATTTTGGTTGCATGATTGTGGAAAACCATCAATGTGGGTTTTTCTTCGTACAAGCTACAGCCAAAATATAATAGGGGTATATATTTTTTCAAAGTCATCGTCAAACGCTGAGAGTCAATACAGTATTTCAAACGCATTCTTTCACCTCTAATTGCTCACATTTAATTAATAATATACTGAAATAAATTCCAGAAAACATTAACTTATTGTGTTTGTTTTATTTATTGATCGTTGTTTATCTTTGTAAACCACAAATATAAAGAATAAAACATAAATTCACAAAATGCAACAAATTAATACAGTATTTGCGAGTGCAATCATGAAACATTAATATTATAAGTACTTTATCGAAACATATAAAAATAATTGTGCAGATAATAGCACGTTGATATAAAATTCTTTCTATTTACAAGGAATTCATTTAATATTTAAATTTATTTCAAACGAGTTTTATCCGGAAGATTCGGTAATTGAGTTCTCTACATGTGGCGTTTCAGGTGAAGAGACAAATGATCAGAACGAGAGAAAGCTCGTTCGCATAGATGGCACTGGAAAGGTCGATCACCAGTGTGTTTACGATAATGCCTGGTTAGCTCATCAGATCGTGCAAACTTCCAGCCACATCCTTTCCAGTTGCAAGCATAAGGTTTTTCTCCTGTGTGCGTTCGGAGATGAGCTTTCAGGTGCGAGCTCTTTGTGTAGGTCTTGTTACAGCCTGGGTGTGAACATGTATGTGTCGTTGTTATTTTCCTTCCCCATGTTCTGCGCCCTTTCCTTCGGTTTACCTGTGGATTCTGAAGTGGTTGTGACGTCAGAACACTTTCATTTGAAGAGTTGATGAGCAGGTCCATGAGTGGTGAAGTTGGAATAGAAACAGTCAAATGTGTAAGGTCAGAAGGTGCAAACATTATCCATATCTGACCGCATAAGTGGACTGTGCGGTTCCTGTTTTATCGCCATGCCCATTGATGAATCGTCAATATAACGTTTCTGTTGATCTGCGTTAGAATTGTTCAAGATAAAGTCCAAGTTGAGCAAATTATCGTAGCAGTCCGCAATGGATGATGCGGGTGGGGACGAACGCATACTCGACGAACAGTCACTGACCGATGCTAGGCTGTTTGGTGAACATGTCTCTGTGCGTTGTTGACCTACCATGCTGTGATCCCAGTCGTGTAATAGCGACTCAACATCATTTAAAACCTGTGAGGGTAAAACATACGGAGGTTGATAAGTCATTTGTGGCATATAAATCCTCGGCACATAATTATATGGTGTTTCCCCGCAGTAATAGTGGTAAGCCATTTCTATACGTCCCCGCACTACGATTTTTTCAAACAGAATGTGTGATTGCTAAAGCCTTGTTGGAATTTAAGGTACAGGTGAATCATTGAATTATCATATAATTTGCGGACCATGACCGAAGCACTTCCGCTTCGATCTATTCGACGAAAATAAAAAAAGGATAACTATTTTCTGCTTTATACTTAATTTAATGTAATGGTGATCTAATAACAGGCGTAACAACACATAATACATATTGTAGTTTAATACTGGCTTAAATATTTTTGTTTATATAAACTGTATTCTAAAAAATAGTTCTTTTCTAATGAAGAATCTGGGAAGTTTACAATCAAGCAACAACACCACATTCTACGTGAATTCTGCTGTACGTGAACTAGCCTTAATACCGCCTGATTACGGTATATAGGCCTACAGTAGTAGCTTCAGAATAAATGACGACGCATTTGTTTTACCTTGATAGACAGAGCCCCAAGCAGACAGCCCACATTACAGATAATCTGCTCTGCAGCACAATACAACTGTACACGCGGTGATTCAACTAAAAGCAGTAAAAAGATTTTGGCACACAAGGCATATCATATAATTTGCGGACCATGACCGAAGCACTTCCGCTTCGATCTATTCGACAAAAATAAAAAAAGGATAACTATTTTCTGCTTTATACTTAATTTAATGTAATGGTGATCTAATAACAGGCGTAACAACACATAATACATATTGTAGTTTAATACTGGCTTAAATATTTTTGTTTTATATAAACTGTATTCTAAAAAATGACAATTTAGAACTTAATTTTGCAATAGTACCTAATTTGGCGCCTTAAACGCCAAATTAAGTGCGGTACCTCATTTGGCAGTGGTACCTCATTTGGCGTGACACCCCTACTGTTCTGTATCTCGTTTGTCTTAATTTCCAAGTAAAAATGAGGTACCACCACGTAACTCCTTATAATTAGGCCTATTATCATAGAAGATAATTAGTTTATCTTACAACGCTTTTAAAATCTTTTACAATTTCAGTTGGTTAATAACCAACACCTTATTGCGATGTGGAATGACATACATATACTGTAAGTGACGTATTTGTCTTTACTCTGCATCACGCATAAATCTTTCGCCTTTTACTAAAGATTTCCGTGTAGAGGAACAACTATTGAGTTTTAACTCAATTTTTCTCAACCCTTGTTTTTTGAACGAGGGTAATTATGAAATGTTAATGTCAGAAATGTAATTATTATCAAGACAGGCTACGAGATATACATTTATATTCAAATGTGATTTTTAGAGTACACTTTATTTGGTCATATTGAAAGTACCCGTTTATGATGTGATTTTTTTTATTGAATTCATAGTCCTAACAAATTACTAATAATTAAATAATGATAATTTAATTGTTTTCAACACACTATTGTACCGTATTTCATTGAACGGTGTGTTTAAGTAACTTCAAACGCGATTATCAACTTCAATAACTATTTCAAATATGCCAATGAAGGCATGGTTTTTGTACTTTTTTTCAATGGTTAGTCAATATTTACGTTACTATTTTTTTAATATAATAGTTTAATTTATATTACGGGACTTTGGATTTGTGGTGTTAAAAACTCCAAAACAGAAACATTGTTTCTAACTTTTGTTAATAACACACACTATTTCAAACCTATTTATTTCGATAGGTAATTGTATACATATACCGTTGTCGCATGTTTTTCTTTACTCTGGTTTCTCTGCATCACGCATAAATCTTTCGCCTTTTACTAAAGATTTCCGTGTAGAGGAACAAGTATTGAGTTTCAACTCAATTTTTCTCAACCCTTGTACCTCTATAAGGGTAATTTATGAAATTAAGAATAGAATAAATAAATATTTTTATTAAGTAGGCCTATACAAAATATTTACTCGCATACAGCTCAGGAAAAGGTTGGTGATTTGACTAGAGTTCCACGTGAGGAGTACCTGTGGTGTAGGCTTAAGTACTCACTTTTTAACATTTTTTATATACCAGTAAAGCTTGGTTCCCACTTGCAACGTAATTGATTTGACCAATCATAAGCGATGGATTATTCGAACAGTAGCTTGTCATCATTGATCAACTCGCTTGCGTTGCACGTACATCCTTGTGTTGCGTCTCTAGTGAGAACCACGCTTTAGTGAAAGTTCTATCCTATACGTTGTATGCCTACATACTTTATTTTGGAATCATTGTAGAGGTCTAACATTAATATGCTGTAAATCAATGGCTCAATGTAAATTGTAAAACCTACCATCGGTCGGCATGACATCAACTTTGTTTGATCTCCGCCAGAAAATCTTAAGAATTCGCTTTAACTTTCTAATTTTTGTAGAAAGTACTTGTCGAGCAGCAAAAGCAATACAGACTGTAAATACATTAATGTTATTGTTGGTATGGTAGTGTGGCAACTCGTTGGTACGAGCAATGCATGTACGCACCACGCAAAAATTGCGCGACGCACATTAAATCTTAAGCACGCAACAACACGATCATCGGTGAAAACTTAAAATAATTGGGAATTTCAAGAAAGCTTTGCGATCGATACTAAATATCAAGAAAGAGAATAATACATTGTTGCAATGGACTATTCAGTCGTAATTATTTTGTCATTTTGTTAAAACTCTGTCTTAAATTTTACGAAATGGCAGCAAAATTGTCACCTGGAAAAATTAATTTGAATACGCAAATAACTAGCATTGTTTCAACAGTTTTCAACTTGAAATATTTTAACTACAATTAGGCCTATTCTTCTTACTATTAACAAGTTTAACACTTTTTGTAATGCTATATTTAGTTTATCTTACAATGCTTTTAAAATCTCTTACAATATCAGTTGGTTAATAACCAACACCTATGTATTGCGATGTGGAATGACATACATATACTGTAAGTGACGTATTTGTCTTTACTCTGGTTTCTCTGCATCACGCATAAATCTTTCGCCTTTTACTAAAGATTTCCGTGTAGAGGAACAAGTATTGAGTTTCAACTCAATTTTTCTCAACCCTTGTACCTCTATAAGGGTAATTTATGAAATTAAGAATAGAATAAATAAATATTTTTATTAAGTAGGCCTATACAAAATATTTACTCGCATACAGCTCAGGAAAAGGTTGGTGATTTGACTAGAGTTCCACGTGAGGAGTACCTGTGGTGTAGGCTTAAGTACTCACTTTTTAACATTTTTTATATACCAGTAAAGCTTGGTTCCCACTTGCAACGTAATTGATTTGACCAATCATAAGCGATGGATTATTCGAACAGTAGCTTGTCATCATTGATCAACTCGCTTGCGTTGCACGTACATCCTTGTGTTGCGTCTCTAGTGAGAACCACGCTTTAGTGAAAGTTCTATCCTATACGTTGTATGCCTACATACTTTATTTTGGAATCATTGTAGAGGTCTAACATTAATATGCTGTAAATCAATGGCTCAATGTAAATTGTAAAACCTACCATCGGTCGGCATGACATCAACTTTGTTTGATCTCCGCCAGAAAATCTTAAGAATTCGCTTTAACTTTCTAATTTTTGTAGAAAGTACTTGTCGAGCAGCAAAAGCAATACAGACTGTAAATACATTAATGTTATTGTTGGTATGGTAGTGTGGCAACTCGTTGGTACGAGCAATGCATGTACGCACCACGCAGAAATTGCGCGACGCACATTAAATCTTAAGCACGCAACAACACGATCATCGGTGAAAACTTAAAATAATTGGGAATTTCAAGAAAGCTTTGCGATCGATACTAAATATCAAGAAAGAGAATAATACATTGTTGCAATGGACTATTCAGTCGTAATTATTTTGTCATTTTGTTAAAACTCTGTCTTAAATTTTACGAAATGGCAGCAAAATTGTCACCTGGAAAAATTAATTTGAATACGCAAATAACTAGCATTGTTTCAACAGTTTTCAACTTGAAATATTTTAACTACAATTAGGCCTATTCTTCTTACTATTAACAAGTTTAACACTTTTTGTAATGCTATATTTAGTTTATCTTACAATGCTTTTAAAATCTCTTACAATATCAGTTGGTTAATAACCAACACCTATGTATTGCGATGTGGAATGACATACATATACTGTAAGTGACGTATTTGTCTTTACTCTGGTTTCTCTGCATCACGCATAAATCTTTCGCCTTTTACTAAAGATTTCCGTGTAGAGGAACAACTATTAAGTTTTAACTCAATTTTTCTCAACCCTTGGTTTTTGAACGAGGGTAATTATGAAGTGTTAATGTCAGAAATGTAATTATTATCAAGACAGGCTACGAGATATACATCTATATTCAAATGTGATTTGTAGAATACACTTTATTTGGTCATAATGGCAGTATCCGTTATGATATAATTTTTTTTATTGAAATCATAGGCCTAACACATTACAAATAATTAAGTAATGATAATTTAATTGTTTTCAACACACTATTGTACCGTATTTCATTGAACGCTGTGTTACGTAACAACAAACGCGATTATCAACTTCAATAACTATTTCAAATATGCAAATGAAGGCATGATTTTTGTACTTTTTTGCAATGGTTATTCAATATTTACGTTACTATTTTTTTTTATAATAGTTTAATTTATTTTACGGGACTTTGGATTTGTGGTGCTAAAAACTCCAAAACAGGTTCACCATATTTTCTAACTTTTGTTAATAATACACACTATTTCAAACCTATTTATTTCGATAGGTAATTGCATACATATACCGTTGTCGCATGTTTTTCTTCACTCTGGTTTCTCTGCATCACGCATAAATCTTTCGCCTTTTACTAAAGATTTCCGTGTAGAGGAACAACTATTGAGTTTTAACTCAATTTTTCTCAACCCTTGTATCTCTATAAGGGTAATTTATGAAATTAAGAATAGAATAAATAAATATTTTTATTAATTAGGCCTATACAAAATATTTACTGGCATACAGCTCAGGAAAAGGTCGGTGATTTGACTAGAGTACAACATGAGGAGGACCTGTGGTGTAGGCTTAAGTACTCACTTTTTTATATTTTTTATACAATTTGGTGAGGATGGGATTAGCCTACCAGTAAAGCTTGGTTCCCACTTGCAACGTAAGTGATTTGACCAATCATAAGCGATGGATTATTCGAACAGTAGCTTGTCATTGGTCAACTCGCTTGCATTGCACGTACATCCTTGTGTTGCGTCTCTAGTGAGAACCACGCTTTAGTGAAAGTTCTATCCTATATGTTGTATGCCTACATACTTTATTTTGGAACATATGAATCTCTTGGTGCAAATTTTGCAACCAAACAGTAATTTTTAATATGTACCTATTGAGCTGTTTATCTACTTATAAGTTCATACCAAGTTCATGCAACCCAAGTCTTGTCATCGTCCATTATATTGGGGGTCAACCATTATGAATACAACTAATTTCCACAATGATTGATTATATTTTTTAACTAAAGAAATTAAAATGACATTAACTAGTATAGTATGAACATTTCCAGACTTTGTAATAATTACCATCTATTCATTAAACAAACCAAGTCACAGAAAGATAAACATAACCATTACCCGAATGAAAATGGTAGATCCCAGCTCGCTATCATTAAAACATAGGTGTCTTAATTTGGCAATTGTGAATATAAAACACGACATATAGAACTAAATAACACCTAACAATTGTTCCTTATATATCAAACATTAGAATGATATAAAAATTAAAATGCTACTTACAATTATATAATGAAAAAATTAACCCCAAACTTAGCTACAATCCAACGGTCTGTCAAGTGAAGGCTTCATAACACAGGCAAACCCTATTTGAATTTTGCCGCCTTTTTGAGCATTTTTTAGATTTTTTCAAAATAGATTTTGCTATTTTGACACAGTCTATTTTAAGCCAATGCTCATAAGAAAAGTATGTAAGGAATCTATGAATATTCAGCTTTCTTTTAAGAAACTATCCAAAATGATTGATGGCCTACAAGTGATCTTAAATTGCAAATAAAACACTGTGGTGCTTTAGAAAATAGGTAAAAAATTGACCTCACACTGTCAGCGGGCAATGGATGGTGAGTTTTAAAACGTAAAATGACACATACTTTTTGTAACTTTACAATTTCAAACATATATCATAATGTTCAGTATTGTCTACAGTTTATTTTGAGCTACTATCCAAAAAAATCCGATTTATAATAGCCGAGATATTTAGGTGGGAACATGAAAATCAAGTGTTTTGTAGAATATCACGATGCGAAATCAGTGGTATCCATGTCCCAGTGGAGTGTGTTGGGGCAATTTAGCTATTTCGTTGCTCAAGAGATTCATATGCATTGTAGAGGTCTAACATTAATATGCTGTAAATCAACGGCTCAATGTAAATTGTAAAACCTACCATCGGCATGACATCAACTTTGTTTGATCTCCGCCAGAAAATCTTAAGAATTCGCTTTAACTTTCTAATTTTTGTAAAAAGTACTTGTCGAGCAGCAAAAGCAATACAGAATGTAAATACATTAATGTTATTGTTGGTATGGTAGGTGTGGCAACTCGTTGGTACGAGCAACGCATGTACGCACCACGCAGAAATTGCGCGACGCACATTAAATCTTAAGCACGCAACAACACGATCGGTGAAAACTTAAAATAATTGGGAATTTCAAGAAAGCTTTGCGATTGATACTAAATATCAAGAAAGAGAATAATACATTGTTGCAATGGACTATTCAGTCGTAATTATTTTGTCATTTTGTTAAAACTCTGTCTTAAATTTTACGAAATGGCAGCAAAATTGTCACCTGGAAAAATTTATTTGAATACGCAAATAATTAGCATGGTTTCAACAGTTTTCAACTTGAAATATTTTAACTACAATTAGGCCTATTCTTCTTACTATTAACAAGTTTAACACTTTTTGTAATGCTATATTTAGTTTATCTTACAACGCTTTTAAAATCTCTTACAATATCAGTTGGTTAATAACCAACACCTATGTATTGCGATGTGGAATGACATACATATACTGTAAGTGACGTATTTGTCTTTACTCTGGTTTCTCTGCATCACGCATAAATCTTTCGCCTTTTACTAAAGATTTCCGTGTAGAGGAACAACTATTGAGTTTTAACTCAATTTTTCTCAACCCTTGTTTTTTGAACGAGGGTAATTATGAAGTGTTAATGTCAGAAATGTAATTATTATCAAGACAGGCTATGAGATATACATCTATATTCAAATGTGATTTTTAGAATACACTTTATTTGGTCATAATGACAATACCCGTTTATGATGTGATTTTTTTTATTGAAATCCTAGGCCTAACACATTACAAATAATTAAATAATGATAATTTAATTGTTTTCAACACACTATTGTACCGTATTTCATTGAACGCTGTGTTACGTAACTTCAAACGCGATTTATCAACTTCAATAACTATTTCAAATATGCAAATGAAGGCATGATTTTTGTACTTTTTTGCAATGGTTATTCAATATTTACGTTACTATTTTTTTTTATAATAGTTTAATTTATTTTACGGGACTTTGGATTTGTGGTGCTAAAAACTCCAAAACAGGTTCACCATATTTTCTAACTTTTGTTAATAATACACACTATTTCAAACCTATTTATTTCGATAGGTAATTGCATTCATATACCGTTGTCGCATGTTTTTCTTCACTCTGGTTTTCTGCATCACGCATAAATCTTTCGCCTTTTACTAAAGATTTCCGTGTAGAGGAACAACTATTGAGTTTTAACTCAATTTTTCTCAACCCTTGTATCTCTATAAGGGTAATTTATGAAATTAAGAATAGAATAAATAAATATTTTTATTTATTAGGCCTATACAAAATATTTACTGGCATACAGCTCAGGAAAAGGTCGGTGATTTGACTAGATAGTTAGGGTTAAAAACGTCATTTTTTAACCAAACCTGGAAAAAATTATTTACAAAGGATTTTTATCATCAAACTTAACATATAAGTCCCAGGGGTCACCAAAAAAAAGTTCTAGTGATTTTCTCTATGGGGGAAGGAGTTATGACCTTTTATATAAAGGTCAAATCTATTTTTAGTAACGAGTTAGTACTTCATTAACCACACAGTGTAGATGCTTAATTTTAGTCTCAAATTGTTCGCAATGTACAATTTCCTATTTGCAATAATGGAATATTTTTCTAAAAAATTACCAGCAATGCTATTTCTGACCTTTGACCTTTCTTGACCGGAAGTTTCATAGCTACATAACTATTTGACCTAGAGAGTGGGTTTTGGTCTTAATTTGTTTATAATGTACAACTTTATATTTGCAGTAATGCCACATTTTTCTATAAAGCAAGTAGAAATACCATTTATTGACCGTTGAACCCAATTAACCAATATTATTCAATTATTATTAATAATATAATTCAAGTATTAACACCGCCACCACATGGCTGTACATAGGCTAAACTTTTTGACCAATCAGGAAGCGCCATCTAGCAGGATACATTTCAAATTTTTGTTAGAAAGAGTGCAGCAACAGCATATCAAATCGAAAAACAGTGGGCAGGTGTATGGAGTGACATAGCAATTGAACAGACCCTTATGAGACATTCAAAATCATAGGGCGGTTTGTCTATGGGCCGGATGAGGGGTACTTCAACTACAAGCGGAGCAACATACTTGCCTTGGGTACTGACTTTGAATTATGTTTCTGAGATCCATCACCTACTAGAAGACAAAGGAAACACTCCAAACCTGCCACACAAAGAATGCTCACAAAGTGCAATGAAAATTGACACATCTACCTTCGGTCAAGTACTCAATTGGTTCAATGAACGTTCTCCATTTGAAGATCCACAGAATAGTAAAATCATCGTTTCACTGTCGACAGGTTTATCCACTGAACGAAGTAAATTGTGACAATTGCTACAATATAGGTCTCACCATACAGAAACAAGTAGATGCTAAACCTCTGAATCACAGAATGTCTACACGAAACATTAAACCATTATCATGTCTACAAAAATGTGTGAAAGTTGAAGGAAAGAATGCATATGTCACCAATACAACCCTATTTACAAGACTTGTCCTTCTCAGTGAACGTGATAACTTTTCACTACGTGAAACATTAAAATATGAACTGACACCTCTACCAACATCCCTGTATGATACCTCTGAATTTTTACAGAAGCCTGACAAGGCGTCACTTGGGAACTATCTCAAAACCATATCTGAGTCAGCCAGTGTTCAAACATCAACAATCCAACCCAGTGTGTACGTTATAGATGGAGGATGGTTGATACATCAGATTCCATGGACTCCAAATTAAAAATTCCTAGATATAATTAAATCCTACAGTAATTATATCAAAAAGAATTTCCAGGCAGGAACACTGTAGAAGTCATTTTTGACACTTACACAGATGCATCAATAAAAGACCATGAACACCAACGCAGAACAAAGATTAAATGTGCAAATTATAAGGTGTCAACAAACCAAAGATGTATTGTCCAAAAGACACAGTTTCTTTCAAATTTGAAAAATAAGCAAGAACTAATTAACTTATTAGGATCGACTTTAGCCGAGGATGGAGTTAATGTTTACCATGCTTATTCAGCAGATGCTGACATGCTCATAGTTGAACGTGCAATACAATCAACCGAACTAAGTTCCAATATAGTGGTTGTAGCAGAGGACACGGACATTTTGGTTATGCTGGTTCGCTGGAATAAGGGAAATAACATCTATCTTAAAACAAAATTAACTATGTATAATGTGTTAGAAATACAAGAGAAACTACCTAAGACTGTTCTTAAGTATATATTATTAATTCATGCATTCAGTGGATGTGATAGTACATCTTCTGTGTTTGGCAAGGGAAAAGTTAAACTAGCATCAAAGCTTGAAAAAATCAGTAATCTAGAGAAAATTGATGTATTTTATTCAGACACCCCCACAAATGAGGGGATACACAGAGCAGGCATCTCGTTGATGCAACTAATGTATGGTGCTGATGAAGACATGACAACATTAAGAGTACGTATGTACTCCAAAATGGTAGCGAGGGGTAGCTTAACAATTGAGCGTCACTCTCCAACTGAAGGTGCCATCCTACAGCACTCATTGAGGGTATGGTTTCAAGTACTGGACTGGAGGAAATTAGCACATCATGAAATTGATGCCACCAAATACGGTTCAATGGTGAACTAACACCAGTCCCAACATTAGACGAATATGCTCCTATGTCACTCTTAAAGTTGATCTGTTGTAACTGTAAATCTGGAAATGGTAATGAGATGTGTACAACGAATAGATGTAATTGTAGAAAGAGTAAGCTTAAATGCTTAAGTGCATGTGGGTCATGTATGGACAAATGTGAAAATAGCTCATGTAACTTTTCATTCATTTTTCTGATGAAGACACCTAGGCTTTACTGACACAGTAATAATCTGGCTAGTCTCAACAACAAAAAAATCACCAGCTTTCGTCTAAGTGACGGTGTATGTTTTAAAGAAAGTTGATTATTTGGTAAAAATAATATCATTGTACGTCTATAATTACATGTAGATTTTAAACTATTACCAATAATAAGGAATCTTTAGTAAGTAAACGACTGGGAGCAATATCCAAGTTTCGGTGTTATTACATGATGAATAATCCCCTCCCCCACCCTCAAAAACATTTAAAATGTGATTTTTTTCTCAAGTTTGGTGCTCTTTTCACATATAAGGTTAAAAGTTAATAAAACCATACTTCTTGTCACAATTGTACATAATGCTCCATTATACCAAATAGGAACATACATGTTCTTAACAATTTGAGACCAATATGAAGATTATGCGACCAGTAGTTATTGAGATATAATAAGCTGAGGTCAAAGGTCAAAACGTCAGAAATATCATTTCTGGTCACTTTTGGACAAAATGTTTCATTATGAAGAATAGGAATATGTATCTTCTAAACAATTTAAGACCAAAACCAAGTCTCCATGATTAATGGTTACCAAGATACAAGCATGTCAAGTTGTAAGCGGCCATTTTGAAAATGGCGCCAAAAAAAAGTTTCCCATGGGCCAAATCCTTAGAACTTTTTTTTGGTGGTATTTTAGATTCATATAAAGGTTTTCCCATAAAAATCGCTTTGTAAATAATTTTTTCTAGGTTTGGTGCTGATTTTCCCTAACTAAGAGTACAACGTGAGGAGGACCTGTGGTGTAGGCTTAAGTACTCACTTTTTTATATTTTTTATACAATTTGGTGAGGATGGGATTAGCCTACCAGTAAAGCTTGGTTCCCACTTGCAACGTAAGTGATTTGACCAATCATAAGCGATGGATTATTCGAACAGTAGCTTGTCATTGGTCAACTCGCTTGCATTGCACGTACATCCTTGTGTTGCGTCTCTAGTGAGAACCACGCTTTAGTGAAAGTTCTATCCTATACGTTGTATGCCTACATACTTTATTTTGGAATCATTGTAGAGGTCTAACATTAATATGCTGTAAATCAACGGCTCAATGTAAATTGTAAAACCTACCATCGGCATGACATCAACTTTGTTTGATCTCCGCCAGAAAATCTTAAGAATTCGCTTTAACTTTCTAATTTTTGTAAAAAGTACTTGTCGAGCAGCAAAAGCAATACAGAATGTAAATACATTAATGTTATTGTTGGTATGGTAGGTGTGGCAACTCGTTGGTACGAGCAACGCATGTACGCACCACGCAGAAATTGCGCGACGCACATGAAATCTTAAGCACGCAACAACACGATCGGTGAAAACTTAAAATAATTGGGAATTTCAAGAAAGCTTTGCGATCGATACTAAATATACAAGAAAGAGAATAATACATTGTTGCAATGGACTATTCAGTCGTAATTATTTTGTCATTTTGTTAAAACTCTGTCTTAAATTTTACGAAATGGCAGCAAAATTGTCACCTGGAAAAATTTATTTGAATACGCAAATAATTAGCATTGTTTCAACAGTTTTCAACTTGAAATATTTTAACTACAATTAGGCCTATTCTTCTTACTATTAACAAGTTTAACACTTTTTGTAATGCTATATTTAGTTTATCTTACAACGCTTTTAAAATCTCTTACAATATCAGTTGGTTAATAACCAACACCTATGTATTGCGATGTGGAATGACATACATATACTGTAAGTGACGTATTTGTCTTTACTCTGGTTTCTCTGCATCACGCATAAATCTTTCGCCTTTTACTAAAGATTTCCGTGTAGAGGAACAACTATTGAGTTTTAACTCAATTTTTCTCAACCCTTGTTTTTTGAACGAGGGTAATTATGAAGTGTTAATGTCAGAAATGTAATTATTATCAAGACAGGCTACGAGTTATACATTTATATTCAAATGTGATTTTTAGAATACACTATATTTGGTCATAATGACAGTACCCGTTTATGATGTGATTTTTTTTATTGAAATCCTATCGCAATGGATGGTGCGGGTGGGGACGAACGCATACTCGACGAACAGTCACTGACCGATGCTAGGCTGTTTGGTGAACATGTCTCTGTGCGTTGTTGACCTACCATGCTGTGATCCCAGTCGTGTAATAGCGACTCAACATCATTTAAAACCTGTGAGGGTAAAACATACGGAGGTTGATAAGTCATTTGTGGCATATAAATCCTCGGCACATAATAATATGGTGTTTCCCCGCAGTAATAGTGGTAAGCCATTTCTATACGTCCCCGCACTACGATTTTTTCAAACAGAATGTGTGATTGCTAAAGCCTTGTTGGAATTTAAGGTACAGGTGAATCATTGAATTATCATATAATTTGCGGACCATGACCGAAGCACTTCCGCTTCGATCTATTCGACGAAAATAAAAAAAGGATAACTATTTTCTGCTTTATACTTAATTTAATGTAATGGTGATCTAATAACAGGCGTAACAACACATAATACATGTAGAAATGTATGTACTGTTTTATCTGGTTCGGTAGTAGGTGGGTAGAATGACAGACAGAATGAAACAAAGTAGTCAGCGTGTAAAACTCAAGGTAACTTTTAATAGGTAATCCTCCACAGTATAGGTGATGAGGTTGCAAATTGACAAGGTGTCAATGTGGCTATTTGGCAATGTGGGTGTGTGCGTGTGCGTGTGCGTGTGTTCATTCATCACTACAAATACAAAATAAATGGAAACGGATAAGTAACAATAGTACCGGCAATATTAGCATACGGGTCACGTGACCCAAACTGTCCGAGAGAGAGAGGCTCTCGCAGAGTACAAAACAATGAAAACAACGTGCGTCGGCCTAGAGAAGACGTCACCTAAACTGACTAAAATATAACTTTTAAAATCTTTTTATCAACAATTACAGCCTATTACCAGGATTCCTGGTTTATATAAAAACAAGTAATAAGGTTAATAATATTTCAGAACTCACCAAAACACTATAATTTACATAATAATATGGTAATTGGAACGCTTCAGGCATGTTTATATGACATTAACTGCGAACGGGTGCGCGCACGCCAACGTCCGATATTCGAAGCATATTAATATATGCGCCCTCAACGGATGACATAAATCTTTACAACAGCCGCCCCTAAATTTAGGCACTAAATTTAAAGTAAACTATCATATAAAGACATGTAAATACAAGGTATCTAATAAAAAAAAATAAAAAAAAAAAAACTTGAACGGTTACTGAAGCTCTGGGAGTTTGATCAGTTTTACAACAGGGCGTACATATGTCTTGCCCTTAACGAGTACTTCGGCCGAGAGCACTCTGCCATCCTCTCCGGGGAAAACTTTGGTTATACGTCCTATTATTCATTGGCCTCGGGGAAGTAGGTTGTCCATGATAAGGACGACCGTGTCTTCCTGCAAGTTCTCCGACTCCCTCCACCACTTCTGCCTGACCTGCAGGTTCGGCAAGTGGTGCCTGATAAAGTGTCTCCAGAAATGATTAATCAGCACCTGGCTATGTCTCCATCTTTTCTTCGTCAAAAGATCATGTTCGGTGTATATCACCTGTGGCATAACTGGATCTAGCCGTCCCATCAGAAGGATGTTGGGTGTAACCGCGTTGACATCCTTAGAGTCATTTGATACGTAACCCAGTGGTTTTGAGTTTAGTATACCTTCAACTTCTATAAGCAGGGTCATAAGAACTGGTTCTGTAACTAGCTGGTTGCCTATTGCTACTCTGAGAGCTGTCTTCGCACTCCTAACCGCTCTCTCCCATATTCCTCCGAAGTGAGGAGCGTTAGGAGGATTGTAGATGAATTCTACTTGAAACGGTCGTAGTTTGTCTCGAAGATCAGCTGTCATCAGGTCGAAGGCTGACTTGAGTTCTTTGTCTCCCCCTTTGAAGTTAGTTCCACAATCACTGAAAATCTTAGCTGGTTGGCCCTTTCGCGCAACAAATCTGCGAAACGACAACAGGAATGCTTCCGTATTCATGCTCTCCAAAAGCTCTAAATGGATGGCGCCAACTGTCATACACTTGTAGACTATTCCCCATCTCCTTTCTGTTCTCCGTCCAACTTTCACAGACATGGGTCCGAAGCAGTCGATCCCGGTGCAGTGGAAAACAGGTTTGAATATTTGTAATCTTGCGGCCGGCAGGTCTCTCATCCGAGGAATGGTAGGATTTGCTCGCCACCTCTGACATTCTTGACAAAGTCGTTGTTGTCCTTTAACAGCTTCTCTGCCTCTGAGAATCCAGTATCTCCTTCTCAGGTCTGCTAGAACACGTTCTGGTCCAGGATGTAGCAACTTAGCGTCGGTATGTCGGATTATGAGTTTTGTGATGTAGTGCTTTGGATCAAGAATGATTGGGTGCTTCAATTGCTCTTGTATAGCATTTGCTTCACTCAATCGGCTACCTACTCTTATAAGACCAGCGTCATTGTCCCATTCTGGACTTAATTGCTTCAGTCTACTACCTGTAGGTAGTGAGGTTCCAGTTTTCAGTGCTGTAACGTCTTCTGGAAAACAGCATCGTTGTACCATTCTCCAGGCTTCATTCTCAATTTGTTGAGGGGCCGCCCCATCAAACTTCCGGCCGAGCTGGAGCAACAGTGCATCAAAGTCCTTTAGGTGGCTGATCTCATTTGTAGCATCAACATTGACTAGCCCACAGAAAACACTTTTCTTGACTTCTGTGTCACCAGGTTGATCTTGGAGTTTGGGCATCACTGGCCAGTGGTCTGTAGCCTGAGCTAGAAAGGACGGTCCATATTTCCACCTGTGGTCGCTTGCGACTTCCTCTAAGGACATACCTCTTGTGATATCATCTGCTACATTCTGCTTTGTGGGCACATAGTGCCAGGTCATGTCTTTGGTTAAGTGGTTTATTTCTGTTACTCGAGTTCCGACGAAGACCTTGAATCTACAGGTTTCTGAAGTGAGCCACGTCAGTACCGTTGTGGAATCGCTCCACAGGTGCTTCGTACTAATAGGAATCTTCAAGGTTTGCTCCATGAAGTCCATCAGTCTTGCACCAACCAGTGCGGCGCAGAGTTCCAATTTTGGCATGCTTAACTGTTTCTTAGGAGCGACCTTGGATTTGGCTATAACGAATGCGGTTTCCACTTTCCCATCTCGCTCTCCGCGGATGTAGCCGACTGCACCATAAGCTCTTTCGGAAGAATCGCAGAAGACATGTAACTGGTGAGTGGCATCCTTAAGTGTGAGATATCGTCTCGAGATGTTGACCTGATCGATGTACTTAAGTTCGTCTTCCCATTGGACCCAGGAGGCTCGAATCTCGGAGTTAGTTATTTCTCTGTCCCAATCGATGTTATCCATATTCCACAAGTCTTGGACTATAAGCTTGCCCCTAATAAGGAATGGAACCAAGAAGCCAATGGGGTCGTATTGTCTTGCTAGTGTCCGGTAAATATATCGCATTGTTACAACATCTTGATGATCGTGATTCTGGCGGTATGTAAGTGAGTCAGATCCAGTATCCCAGCGCATACCCAACATAGGTTCTGCTTCATTAGTGTCTTGTTGGAACTCTAATATAGTGCAGGATGAGAGTGCTTCTTCAGGCAATCCCTTTAAAACCTCCGGTTTATTGCTAGCCCACTGTCTGACGTTGAAGCCAGCCATGCTCAGTACAGTCCTGATGTCATGCACAAGGATTTCAGCTTCTTCTGTAGATTTCGTGCTATCCAAACAGTTGTCTACATAAAAGGCCTCCATGACGGATCTTTTAACTTCTGGATATTGTTCACCATGCTCTACAGCTAGTTTCTGGAGTGGATAAGTAGCGCAGCACGGGCTACAGGTAGATCCAAATAACAGAGATAACCATTGGTAGATGGTAGGTTGTTTAGTTTCATCACAATCCCTCCAGATGAAGCGGAACAGGGATTGGTCTTCTGGTTTTAGTCGTACCTGGTGGAACATGGCTTTAATGTCGCCAGATATCGCTACTTCATGTTGGCGAAACCTCAGGATTACTCCGATGAGAGATGAACCCAAATTAGGTCCGGCTAGCAGATGCTTATTCAAGTTCAGACCCTGGAATTCGTGGGAGCAATTGAACACTAATCTATGTTTACCTTTCTGTTCGATAACATAGTGAGGGACGAACCACGATTCCTCAGACTTCTCGGCTTCTTCGGCTGTAATAATCTTCACTAGTTTATCGTCGACTAGCTTCTGGATTAATTGGTTGTGTTTCTCACGTCTTTCAGGCTTCTGGTTGTAGCACCTCTCCGTTCTCCTCATGTGTGGAATCACCGACTCAACACCAGCTCGGAATCGTGTACCGCTGTTATCACGCAACAGAGGAACCTCATAACGGTTCACTCCATCTACTTGAATCAGGTGTGTGGAATGGTCGAGATTGTTCACTGCCATTTGGTCGAGTCGAGAACGAGTTGCTGCCTTACTAGGAGGAAGTTCTTCCACCTGCCAAAGCCTTCTAACATCAGACTTCAGTTGTGATGACTCGCATAGGGTGAAGGTTGTTACAGTGACCGGTGGCTTGGTCAAAGGCATAGGAACTGGGCCATGCAATGTCCATCCAAACACTGTATGTACTGCTGCTGGAGAGTTAATGCCTAGCTGTATCATCGGGCTTCTATGCGTAAGCAAATGTACGTTGTCAGCTCCGATCATGACTAAAGGAAGTGCGTCAGTTATTTCTGGTAAAGGGACATCTTTCAGGTAATTGTAGTTCTCTTTGATCTCTCTTGTTGGGTACGAGTAGGTCCCCAGTGTTAACAAGGTCGAAGAAAACGCATCGTCAAGGTTATATCTGTTGTGAGTCTCGCCTCTTGCCGATATTTGTACGTTTACACTCCGTCCAGGAACAGTGGTTGTTCCGTGTTCCACAGTTTTCAGAACAATGCTGTCTTCATGGCCCTGTATGTGTAGTTTATTCATTCCATCAGTGAGCAGCATGGTTCTCATCGACCCATCATCTAAAACAGCGTAGGTATCAACTTGGCTGGTAGGACTGTATAATGTTACCGGGACGATTTTCAGGAATACGTCTCTGGGCTTGTACTGTTGACACAGACTGTAGAGTTGGTTGGTTGCCGCTGCTGGATTGGAAGGAGTGGACTGTTGAGATGCCGGTGACAGGGTGTCGTGCAAAACTGTAAGATGCAGTTCAGAGCACATCTTACAACCCTTCCGAAGAGTACATTCGGTGGTAACATGTTTTCTAGCGCAATGTTTACAGCGATTGTTATTAGTGATCCAATCCTTCATCTGGGATTTGCTTAGTTCTCTAAAGCTTTTGCAGCCCCCAAGGAAATGCTCGTTTCCGTTACAGTAAGGACAGAACATCCGAGGTAGTTTCTTGCTGTCTTTCGTATCTGTAAGGGTCATAGTTGTTGGTGGTCGGTGATTTCTTTGGTGATCCCTTTGGTTAGGTTTATCCTTTTCTGGCTTCTTAGCGGTTAGCACCCTTCCAAATACTGGATCTTCCTCTTTGTCCCTAGCCTTCTGAACAAATTCAAGTAGATGCTTGAGTGTAGCGGTGGTATGGTTCTCTTTCAACTTGAAATTGACGTCTTTCCACTTGTTTCGGAGGAATGTCGGTAAAATCTGCACAACTTTGGATAATCCCTCCATGGTATCCAGTTCCGAGAGTTTCCCCAAAGCTTCTAGGGTTCCGTAGCAGTTTCCTAGGTCATCTGCAAAATCTCCGAGTGTATCGAGGGTAACTGTCTCTCGCTTCAGTATTTTATCAGTCCAGGCCTTGGTTATTATGTTGGGGTCCCCAAACTTCTCTTTTAGCTTTTTAATGGCTGCTATGTAGCCTTCTTCGGCTGGTTTAAGGACACAATACTGTATTGAAGAATATGCAGCACCCTCACATAATGAGAGTAGATGTTGTAACTTGACACCATCATCTGGGACTTGAGAAACGCTGCTCTTGTATGCTGTAATGAATGCATGGTACCGTAGCGGGTCTCCTCTGAATTTTATCGGTTGGCTGCGGGGTAGAGCAATTGCCCGTAACAAGCCTTCCCAGTTGAAGGCGTTTGTGTCCAATGAACTACTGCTGGCTGTGGATAAATTAGGGTTAATGACATTATTATCGTTAACATTATCAACTTCAATAGCGGGATCACTTAAATTAACATCACTAACATTATCATCATGAATATCATTTTGATTACTTGAAACTTCATCATTAATAACATTACTATTATTTACATTACTGTCATTTACTAAAACAACAGTCTCATTTTGTTTCTTTTCTAAAGATCTAATACTGTTTCTTGTCTGTTCTATTTCAATCAAGAACTGGTCCTGGCAATCCTGCATCCATTTCTCTTCTGTGTTGTAGTCTTCCTCGCCCTCCACATGTTCGACTAATTCGTTATGCTTTAGTTCTACTACGGCGAAGAGGTCCTCTAATAAATCTGCCTTCCTTTTAATCTCTTCCAAATCTGGGTTCTCCAATGCAAGCATCCTCCTCAGTGCGTTGCCTTGTCTGGTTAAATTTCCTTTAGCATTACGTCTGTTGATTTTCAGTTGTTTCAATTCCTCCGCCATTTTTATCCGGCTCGAGGGACCATGTAGAAATGTATGTACTGTTTTATCTGGTTCGGTAGTAGGTGGGTAGAATGACAGACAGAATGAAACAAAGTAGTCAGCGTGTAAAACTCAAGGTAACTTTTAATAGGTAGTCCTCCACAGTATAGGTGATGAGGTTGCAAATTGACAAGGTGTCAATGTGGCTATTTGGCAATGTGGGTGTGTGCGTGTGCGTGTGCGTGTGTTCATTCATCACTACAAATACAAAATAAATGGAAACGGATAAGTAACAATAGTACCGGCAATATTAGCATACGGGTCACGTGACCCAAACTGTCCGAGCGAGAGAGGCTCTCGCAGAGTACAAAACAATGAAAACAACGTGCGTCGGCCTAGAGAAGACGTCACCTAAACTGACTAAAATATAACTTTTAAAATCTTTTTATCAACAATTACAGCCTATTACCAGGATTCCTGGTTTATATAAAAACAAGTAATAAGGTTAAAAAAAATTCAGAACTCACCAAAACACTATAATTTACATAATAATATGGTAATTGGAACGCTTCAGGCATGTTTATATGACATTAACTGCGAACGGGTGCGCGCACGCCAACGTCCGATATTCGAAGCATATTAATATATGCGCCCTCAACGGATGACATAAATCTTTACAACACATATTGTAGTTTAATACTGGCTTAAATATTTTTGTTTTATATAAACTGTATTCTAAAAAATAGTTCTTTTCTAATGAAGAATCTGGGAAGTTTACAATCAAGCAACAACACCACATTCTACGTGAATTCTGCTGTACGTGAACTAGCCTTAATACCGCCTGATTACGGTATATAGGCCTACAGTAGTAGCTTCAGAATAAATGACGACGCATTTGTTTTACCTTGATAGACAGAGCCCCAAGCAGACAGCCCACATTACAGATAATCTGCTCTGCAGCACAATACAACTGTACACGCGGTGATTCAACTAAAAGCAGTAAAAAGATTTTGGCACACAAGGCGTATCATATAATTTGCGGACCATGACCGAAGCACTTCCGCTTCGATCTATTCGACGAAAATAAAAAAAGGATAACTATTTTCTGCTTTATACTTAATTTAATGTAATGGTGATCTAATAACAGGCGTAACAACACATAATACATATTGTAGTTTAATACTGGCTTAAATATTTTCGTTTTATATAAACTGTATTCTAAAAAATGACAATTTAGAACTTAATTTTTCAATAGTACCTAATTTGGCGCCTTAAACGCCAAATTAAGTGCGGTACCTCATTATTTTGGCAGTGGTACCTCATTTGGCGTGACACCCCTACTGTTCTGTATCCCGTTTGTCTTAATTTCCAAGTAAAAATGAGGTACCACCACGTAACTCCTTATGATTAGGCCTATTATCATAGAAGAGTACTATACGGACGTCGTACCTGGAAATCACGAGAATTCAGTGTTTGTTGACCAATCATTTTTTAAAGAGCCGTATCTGACCATTGCATTGCCCTGTCTGTAAAATTACAGCAGGCCTACTTTATATTATTGTGTTTTCCCTGTTTATCGATACCATGAAGGAAAACGTTTTTGTTCAATCAGAAAATTTTGCGAGATTTTTTTTAATGGATATTATAATTTATAGTTATAGTTAGTCACCTGATTTTTGTGGCAAATCATTAATAGTTTTGACATTGTTAGGGTTAGGGACTATAAGACAGATTTTGGTTGCATGATTGTGGAAAACCATCAATGTGGGTTTTTCTTCATACAAGCTACAGCCAAAATATAATAGGGGTATATATTTTTTCAAAGTCATCGTCAAACGCTGAGAGTCAATACAGTATTTCAAACGCATTCTTTCACCTCTAATTGCTCACATTTAATTAATAATATACTGAAATAAATTCCAGAAAACATTAACTTATTGTGTTTTGTTTTATTTATTGATCGTTGTTTATCGTTTGTAAACCACAGAAAACCACAACTATAAAGAATAGAACATAAATTCACAAAATGCAACAAATTAATACAGTATTTGCGAGTGCAATCATGAAACATTAATATTATAAGTACTTTATCGAAACATATAAAAATAATTTTGCAGATAATAGCACGTTGATATAAAATTCTTTCTATTTACAAGGAATTCATTTAATATTTAAATTTATTTCAAACGAGTTTTATCCGGAAGATTCGGTAATTGAGTTGTCTACATGTGGCGTTTCATGTGAAGAGACAAATGATCAGAACGAGAGAATGCTCGTTCGCATAGATGGCACTGGAAAGGTCGATCACCAGTGTGTTTACGAGCACCCGATTCTGCTACTGTCCACAGGTGCTATCTGTAAAACTATAGCAAGTTATACACGTTGCTGTCTGCTATAAATGCTGTTTATTTGGAACAGTAGACTTGCGAACGTCTCGGTAACTACGATTAACTAGTAACAAGACCCTCATCCAGATTTAAAATATGGCTGATAAACAATCAACAACAATATCCGGTAAGCGATTTTTTTTTCCGTACGTGAGTTCCTCCATCGGTTCGTTTCGGACTCAATCGACTCTTCGGTAAGCCACCGATGCTCACTGATGCGTGACAGCAACCACAAGACAAAACGTGAGCAGCTTTTTTGCACGAGTGACAGATTTATACATACTAGAGGCCTAATACTATACTCACTGTAAATATAATAATAAATATTAATACCAGTACATACTGAACGTCATTGTAATAATCTATATATAAATTTACGTAAGGGCAAAATTCGGTAAATCGCGCCTTACTTCTAGAATTTTCACTCGATGGTATGTAAAGTTGGTTCGTACTTTCGGTACTGATTTTAACCGCCTGATGTAACCCTGTTTACTAATTAAATTGAGTTAAATAATTAGCTATTGACGATTAAAACGAATTTAGGTTAAACGATTTGCCCCAAATAGGGGTGTTTTCCGATCGTGGTATACACTGTCTAATGGATGTCCGTCTTGAAAAATACCCGCCAAAAAAATGCGAGGAGGCTTCGCATTTTTCTATCTCCTCCTACGATAATTGTTTTTAATAGCTGAAAACCGGTTGAACAGCTAGAGTACACCATCATAATGTTGAAGACAGGCCGATTTTCTTTAAAAAATACTATTTTGATAGATTTAATATACGATTATACAAATGTATTGATTTGCGATGAATGGAACATCCCAATCTCTCAGTCTGCCAGAGTTTGGTTTAACACAAGTACTGTAGGTAAATTTATGAGCCCTTGAACACATACGGTAGGTAAATATATGGGCCCTTTGAGAATAAACTTGCAATAGGTTCGGAAAATGTTAAAAACCAATTTCTATTATTTGAATCGGTAAACAGTTTCCATTTATTATACATTGATAATGAAACATGAAATATTCCTATTTATGTCCCTCGAGGTTCATTACAATTTATATTTAGTAGTCCCACGGACTTCATCTTAGCCACTCCCCCGAGTGCTAAGGCCAAATTTATGATACCCTACTTTCTATGTAAGTTTAGTTACAGTTAGTTCTTGACGATAATACAACGAATTTAGGTTACACCCTTCGGCCGCGAAAACGTTTCTGTACAAATATGATACCGATTGGCTTTATTTCATTCAACAGCGACCATAATCTCGCCAATTACAGGATAGATAAACTATTTTATTATTGATGTGCTTATAAATTAAGACTCATGTAAACAGCTTGATTACATCATTTTACAGACAAACGAAACTTTTAAACCTACTGTTTCAATAACTGAGTATAATACTGTATACGTTTTCATAAGTAAGTGCATATACATTTTCGTGTTTTCATTGACGAGATTGTAATAGTAACTTCAGTAACTATTACAGTACTTATTTATTATACGACACAAGACAATTGTATCTGACAGGTACGTACATTATTCTAAAAAATAAGTCTAGATAGATCCCTTAGGCGTCATAAATCACAGGCCAACAAATCAGTACTCATGACAGAAATTCGACCCAGTTTGGTTCACACAAATATTTACAGGAATTTCAACACCACAACCGATGATTTGCCCTAAATATTTAGGTAGACTACAGTTTAATTTTTCACTGAATAGGAGCTTGCATTTCCGATTTTCATTTCGCAGAATGTCTAGGTCTATTTATTTAGTTTGGTTCTTATAATATATAAATACAATCAACTTTATTACTGCGGTTCCATCACCACCACCACGTGTCGCCCAATTCCCGTACATACATTTCCATTTCTCCCTAATTTCTTTAATCCACATAAATTAATTGTCCTTTATGGAATCCAGTATTGGTTTTGTTGTCTCTATTTCTGAATACCCCAATTAGTACGGGGCGCCGTTTGGGACATTGCTAATTTTGTCGAAATATTACAATTTTGTCTACACATAATTAATTTTGTCAATACAAAATTCATTTTGTCAACACAAAATTCATTTGGTATTGACAAAATTCATTTTTTGTTGACAAAATTTATTCTGTGTGGACAAAATTCATTTTTTCTCGACAAAATTAATTCTGTGTAAAAAAAATTCATTCTGTGTAGACAAAATTAATTCTGTGTTGACAAAATTAATTCTGTGTAGACAAAATTCATTCTGTAACGACAAAATTCATTTTGTGGCGACAAAATTCATTCTGTAACGACAAAATTCATTCTGTGTGGACAAAATTAATTCTGTGTAGACAAAATTCATTCTGTGTAGACAAAATTCATTCTGTAACGACAAAATTAATTCTGTGTGGACAAAATTAATTCTGTGTAGACAAAATTCATTCTGTGTAGACAAAATGAATTTTGTTGCAACAAAATTCATTTTGTCGAGACAAAATAAATTTTGTCGCGACAAAATAAATTTTGTCGCGACAAAATAAATTTTGTCGCGACAAAATAAATTTTGTTAGCCGAGCCTACTCAAGCGTGGAACAAAACGTTTTTTAAAACATTTTGTCCCACGCTTGAGTAGGCTCCGTTTTAATATTTAAATTAGAAGTCGGAGTTTAAACGTGAAAAGGGCAAGACAGGGTGAAGCTATCTTTGACATTTGTTATTGGTTAAGTTATTATGGCTGAGCATGCCTCCGTCTCTATTGCTATCATATTAATCTATTTTATAATATCAGGGAACCCCTGAAAATATCAGATATGATCAGTATTCATACTTTGACAATTTAATATCTACGTCGTCAGTAATAATTATTATTATAATGTATTCTATATTAAAAAATCGGAAAATGGTTTTCATTAGAGCCCTGCTTATTACTTAAGTAAAATTGTAGTAATGGGGCTATTTAATATTTTGTCGTTTAAAATATTATTTATTAATCTTATAAAATGTATATACTTTATTTTAAAATTAAAGATGTATTGTCTCCCAAAATCATGAAAAATAAAGAATAGGCCATTATGCAGTTTTAATGAAGTTGTTCACTTCCATAAGAAAAAAGAACGGGGAAAAAAATTATTTCAACTATAAAAAGACAAAATAAACAGTTAAATTACCCAAAAACTCATTGGCTTCCAGACAATTTGACAATTTTTTGCTTTAAATTACAGTTTTTTCAGGTAAATAATTTTTTTTCAGACCCAATTTTTTGTGAAAGTGAATAACTATTATGTGACATTAAAATAACATATTCAACAAAAAGATTTAAAAAAAACATTTTTTCAGGGGACAATATATCTTTAAGATAATAATAATCATTGCAGAAAGAAAAAAAAAGCATTTAAAGAACTGAGTACAAAAGATTGCTCACGTTAGTTTTATTATAACAATCATCCACCCTGCGAAACCTAATAACCTTTAACCTACAGTAGTAAGTAGGCCAGGTAGCCTATGTTGGCTAGGTTCAGGACTGATTGCCCATAAAACCTTCGATGTATAAATATCAACACCCCAGACAGTGTAATAATGACCTTTCCAGACCGAAAACCATTCTGCCCGAAATTACAATACTTTCTCGATACAACTCCATATTTTATTAGTGGAAAATGCATTTTTATTTAAAATCAATCTTATCAAGCCAGGCAAAGACTGAATACGTACATTAAAAGTACAAAGAACAATGTAAACCTATAAACAAGTATTTGCAATTACCAATGTATAATAAATAAAATCAATCATGGAGAAGGTGGAAAGATTATATACACTGCCATGGGAATGGATACTTGAGTGGCGCCATAGTTGCGTGAACACCCATATAACTATTTGGTCAAAGTTAAATTATATCTTTCGAGGGTGTAAATATATAATAATATGCAACCGAGAGTAAAATTAATAGTTAAACGTAAATTTTAAATTAAATTTAACTTTTTAACGACAATTTGCAATATCATAATCTATGGCGTACCAAACTGTCATTTATTTAGGCAACTAAAATATCTTAGTTTTTAATAGATGTAGTTAGTTTACAATATATATCTTAGGTTCCAATAGAGATATATCCCTGTTATAACCAAGATATCTTTTCAATAAAGATATCTCTATTATTCCAATTAATATATGTCTTAAGAGATATATCATAGTTTTGTTCCCTTGAGTTAGGCCTATTAGCAATTCCTATCAAATAAACTTGGTAGGCCTATATAGACGACGCAATTCCCATAAGAATAAATAGGCCTATACTAACTATTATATTAAAATAAATGTAATAACTAAAATCATTTCATTACTACTCAACTTATCAGATGTTATCGTAAATAGTGTTGTCATTTTCTTTATCAATATTAATATCGGTATCGATATAAATCTTCAACCATCTTTAATATTTATTACTAAAATTGGTAGGCATATAGGGCTACCCCGGAGGGCTACGTGTTCCGTTTTGCTGAATCGGAATTAATTTTAAGTATACAATAATATTGTTATACGTCAGTATAAACTGTACTTATACTCGACGCAAAGTATTCAAGTTCACCGGTGTAGAGGAGGTCGTAAAATGATATTCGCGAGCTGTTTGATCGTAGGCCTATAACTGTCAATATTCGAGTTTCCAATAACAACCCCGCCTTCTAATTTAAATGTTAAAACGTTTTGTCCCACGCTTGAGTAGGCTCGGCTAACAAAATTTATTTTGTCGCGACAAAATAAATTTTGTTGCAACAAAATGAATTTTGTCTACACAGAATGAATTTTGTCTACACAGAATGAATTTTGTCTACACAGAATAAATTTTGTCTACACAGAATACATTTTGTCGCCACAGAATTAATTTTGTCTACACAGAATTAATTTTGTCAACACAGAATTAATTTTGTCTACACAAAATGAATTTTGTCGTTACAGAATGAATTTTGTCGCCACAAAATGAATTTTGTCTACACAGAATTAATTTTGTCAACACAGAATTAATTTTGTGTACACAGAATGAATTTTGTTTACACAGAATTAATTTTGTCGAGACAGAATTAATTTTGTCGAGACAGAATTAATTTTGTCGAGACAAAATGAATTTTGTCAAGACAAAATTAATTTTGTCCACACAGAATAAATTTTGTCAACACAAAATGAATTTTGTCAATACAAAATGAATTTTGTGTTGACAAAATGAATTTTGTATTGACAAAATTAATTATGTGTAGACAAAATTGTAATATTTCGACAAAATTAGCATTGTCCCATACGGCGCCCCGTAAATTAGGGGGACACTTCCGTTTTTGTTTAGTGTCCCAAAAAAGTCCCCGTCCGTGGATTCTACTGTATTCGAGAACCATCTGTGAGCACCCCTAGATGGTACGCGAGCGAAGCGAGCGTGCCATCTAGTAATAATAATAGGCCTAGAATTTTAATAATATAATACTGTATAGGCAGACACAAACCAATGTATGTACCATCAGATTCACAAACAGTAACACACACACACAGCAGCAGCACTTTGTTGGTCGTCACAAGCAAGGCCTAGCTAGCCTTGCCCTACGTACGTGTGCTTCAATGTAGTACATGTCCATCTACAGACAGTACTATTTTTTATTTTAATAAAATGAAGTAGTAGGTTAGAAATTATATGTACAGAAGTAACACTAACGGATGTTTTTATCAAGAAAATTACAATTTTCTTCAGGTTTTTAAGTGTAACATTTGAAAAATTGTATACATATAGGCCTAGGTATTAGTATTAGTAACATGTATTCTTGTAAGTTGTAATGTATAGAAACACATGCTTGCTTATAAAGCGTTTAATATTGTGTTAATTTAATAATTATTGATATCTTGGCCGGTGGAAATTTTGAATTAAAATGAACAATTTAAAAAAAAAAAATTATTTCAGAAACCATAATAAAAAAAATAAATCAAGAATATTGAATACAGAAAACCGATCTTCATGACAAGATGATAGTATCACATATAATTATAAGCTTCCTGGAAAATGTGTTACAGTATTATTAAATGCATTTGTACTATTGCAGTCGTGTCAGTACCGTAATTGAATGTTTTTTACTTTGCATGTATTTTTTATGATTTTCAAAATTACATATACACATAATAAACAATAATATTAGTTGTAGGCCTATAACTTAATTAAAACTCCAAAATTGCCTATATTAAAAGTCTGAAATCTTTATTTTTCAAGATTGGGGATAATTAATAATACATACACCTTTAACGTAAAATTTCCATTACCTTACAATATAAATATTAATTTAATGATATTATTTTAAAGGGTATAAAAAACATACAATGTGCATAGGAATTCCTACTGTACATAACCATTTTAAATTCAAAAGTAATACCTTGCATAGGCTTACACAAGCTTGGCTATGTTGGCTAGGCTAGCCATGGGCTAGCTACAATACCATAAACGATAAGAAAAGAGCCTCTCGTTCGTGACAAAAGGTCGTTCAACTTCAAAAAATAATATTTGATACGACCTACTATTGGGTCGTAGACCTAAATATCTTCAATATGCTATTGGGTTTTTAATGTAATTACTAAGTAGGCCTAGTATTTATTAATTAATGTCAACAAAACTCGTATTTAGTGTAGATTCATTTTATATGAGAGCCTGTGTGAAAGTATTAGCTCGCGGTTTGTAAATGTAAATTGTATTATATTGTCACGCATCAGTGAGCTGACTTTACCGAATACCGAAGAGAGTCGATTGAGTCCGAAACGAACCGATGGAGGAACTCTCGTACGGAAAAAACAAGCACGAATGTGCAATACTCGGGGTACAGCGAAAGAAGCTGTATACAGACGTATACAGTTAGAAAGTTAAAGAAAAATAGGTTTCGCCAGGGCTCGAACCGGGACCTTCTGCGTGTTACGCAGACTTGACAACCACTACACTACGAAACCTCTTGCATTAAAATTGTGGGTTACAGAAAGTTTTTTAATTCATTTAAATTACAAATAAATGGTAATAAGCACAAAGCAAAATAAACATGTGTAAAAGTGATAATTACCGATTACACAAAATAAGTATTAAAAAAAATAATAATAAGATATACTGTGTATAATTATCATATTGCGTATACAGTACTTTTCACCATAAAGTTAAAAAAAAGGTTTAGCCCGGGCTCGAACCAGGTACCTTCTGCGTATTGAGCAAACGTGATAACCACTACGCCAAGAAGCCGCATATAACTACATAACGCTGTGGTGTGTGTCACACATTGTGGCTTCTTAATTAAACAAATTAATTAACAAACAAGCACGAATGTGCAATACTCGGGGTACAGCGAAAGAAGCTGTAATGACGTAAAGACCGGATGTAACGTAACATACACATCAATAACCGCGCTACCAAATACGGCTATACGGTACCATCTTCGAGACGTGATATGGCTGCATCCGGTATGAAATTAAAAAATCCGGCTCTATAGCTTTGAGGACATGTCTCTGTAGTATATTCATGCTAAATCCGAGCTCAATACTACAACGAAAGAGAAGAGTATTTACCGATTACAGAAAATAAATATTTAAAAAAATAATAAAAATAAGATATACTGTGTATAATTATCATATTGCGTAAAGGACCCCTTGAAACTTTCATCCGTCGGGCTGGTAAAATGATTGGTCTGGAACTGCCTTCCTTTACCGATGTGCACCTAGAACACCTCCAGAAAGATTTCGATCGCATTGAGTCGGATGCCTCTCATCCTCTCCACAAAGTAATCATAGACCAACTTAATCCAAGTGGTAGATTGAGGCTCCTCAGTGTGAAAACAAATCGATTTGCTAAATCCTTTATTCCCTCCGGTATCATCTAGTACAACAGGAAGTCAAGAAGATAATTTTATCTTGTAATTTTTTAGATGTTTTTATAAGAATGGTTTTATGCTATATTTATTTTTATTGTGTGTTCTTTGTTATTATGATGAGCAATGAATTTCCTTTTTGAGGATCAATAAAAGTTATCTTATCTTATCTTATCTTATCTTATACACTACTTTTCACCATAAAGTTAAAAAAAAAAGGTTTCGCCCGGGCTCGAACCAGGTACATTCTGCGTGTTTTTAAGTAAACATGATAACCACTACGCCAACAAGCCGCATATAACTACATAGCGCTGTGGTGTGTGTCACACATTGTGGCTTCCTAATTAAACAAATTAATTAACAAAAAAGCACGAATGTGCAATACTCGGGGTACAGAGAAAGAAGCTGTATATAGACGTATACAGTTAAAGTTAAAGAACAACAACCACTACACTACGAAACCTCTTACATTAAAAATGTGGGTTACAGAAAGTTTTTTAATCCATTTAAATTACAAATAAATGGTAATAAGCACAAAGCAAAATAAACATGTGTAAAAGTGATAATTACCGATTACACAAAATAAGTATTTTAAAAAATAATAAAAATAAGATATACTCTGTATAATTATCATATTGCGTATACAGTACTTTTCACCATAAATTAAAAAAAAAAGGTTTCGTCCGGGCTCGAACCAGGTACCTTCTGCGTGTTAAGCAAACGTGATAACCACTACGCCAAGAATCCGCATATAACCATATAACTACATAACGCTGTGGTGTGTGTCACACATTGTGGCTTCTTAATTAAACAAATTAATTAACAAAAAATTAAAAATCCGGCTCTATAGCTTTGAGGACATGTCCCTGTAGTATGTTCATGCCAAATCCCAGCTCAATACTATAACGAATAAGGGAGGAGTAGTACTTTAAAAATCGCACTTTTTACTCAATAGTGTCCAGATGGAGGAAGAGAAGGAGAAAATGAGTAAGTACTAGACTCGGGTACCCCGAGTAAAAAGCACGAATGTGCAATACTCGGGGTACAGCGAAAGAAGCTTTATACAGACGTATACAGTTATTTCACCATAAAGTAAAAGAAACCCGAGGTTTCGCCTCGGCTCGAACTGGGACCTTCTGCGTGTTAAGCAGACTTGACAACCACTACACTACGAAAACCACTTACACTAAAAATGTGGGTTACAGAAAGTTTTTTAATCCATTTAAATTACAAATAAATATGGTAATAAGCACAAAGAAAAATAAACATGTGTAAAAGTGATAATTACCGATTACACAAAATAAGTATTTAAAAAAATAATAAAGATAAGATATACTGTGTATAATTATCATATTGCGTATAGAGTACTTTTCACCATAAAGTTTAAAAAAAAAGGTTTCGTCCGGGCTCGAACCAGGTACCTTCTGCGTGTTAAGCAAACGTGATAATCACTACGCCAAGAATCCGCATATAACCATATAACTACATAACGCTGTGGTGTGTGTCACACATTGTGGCTTCTTAATTAAACAAATTAATTAACAAAAAATTAAAAATCCGGCTCTATAGATTTGAGGACATGTCCCTGTAGTATGTTCATGCCAAATCCCAGCTCAATACTACAACGAATAAGGGAGGAGTAGTACTTTAAAAATCGCACTTTTTACTCAATAGTGTCCAGATGGAGGAAGAAGAGGAGAAAATGAGTAAGTCCTAGACTCGGGTACCCCGAGTAAAAATCGCATCCGGTAAAGTGTACAGCAGTACAGACTTTTTGGTGTTGTTAATGAAGCAACAAATACAACAACAGAGTCTTCTGATACAGCAGATGATGGATAACCAAGAACGTTTACATCGGGAAGATATTGAAAGGAAAGAAGGTCTATGTCGGAAAGATATGACGGTCTGTACGGACGGAATTTTATTTAGGCATGTTTTTACTAAACACCAGACAGAACCCATAGAGAAATTAGTGGTTTTATATCCTTGCAGTAATAGTGTTTTGAAATTTTCACATGATGTTTCATTGAAAGAGTATTGTAAAGCCTCAAAGTATAAAACTAAATTTAAGGCCCCGATGATTCCTATGTCAGTAATTGTTAGTGAACCATTCCGACAAATTTACATGAATATTGTTGGTTCATTATTAGTAATTATTAATAATTATTTTCTATGTTATTATGGTGTAATTAAGTTTTATAGACTAGGAGTGGGTTAAGTTTTGACACGTCCGTGTATAATAGCCCCTCAAAACTCCAAGGAAGAGTTTTGAGCTCAGAAAGAGGGGGGAGTGTAATAAATTACCATTTATATAGAGTAACATAGTATTTACATGAACATTCTAGAATAAGATGTTTTGATTTAAGAAACCATGTGTAATTAATAAGAACAATCAAGAACATTCCAGTATGCTATTAATAGAAACTGTAATCAATAGAATAAGAAGAAGTATAAGGAATGATATAGAAGGTTATGAACATATTGTATATAAGGGGAAGTATGACAATTGTAAGAGGGAGAAGGATTTTTGATTGAAGCATTTATTTTGAAGAAGGTTGTTGGATTAGAGGTTGGATTAGAGGTTGGATATTATATTGTAAAGTTATTGTGAAGCTGTTGTTTAAAGTGCTTACTGGATTGTTAAAAGTTGAAGTTGATTGAAATTAAAGCTTTGTTTTGAGTTATTTTTACAACTTTGTGGATTTTGTGTGTATACTTTTATGTCACAAGGGAGTTCCTAAAGTATTTTCAACCGCTCGGAAACATACGTGAGAGGAGTTCGTGACGCTATACAAAATATTTACTCGCATACAGCTCAGGAAAAGATCGGTAATTTGACTAGAGTACCACGTGAGGAGGACCTGTGGTGTAGGCTTAAGTACTCACTTTTTTATATTGTTTATACAATTTGGTGAGGGTGGGATTAGCCTACCAGTAAAGCTTGGTTCCCACTCGCAACGTAAGTGATTTGACCAATCATAAGCGATGGATTATTCGAACAGTAGCTTGTCATTGGTCAACTCGCTTGCGTTGCACGTACGTCCTTGTGTTGCGTCTCCAGTGGGAACCACGCTTTAGTGAAAGTTCTATCCTATACGTTGTATGCCTATACATACATACTTTAACTCAATTTTTCTCAACCCTTGTTTTTTGAACGAGGGTAATTATGAAGTGTTAATGTCAGAAATGTAATTATTATCAAGACAGGCTACGAGTTATACATTTATATTCAAATGTGATTTTTAGAATACACTATACTTGGTCATAATGACAGTACCCGTTTATGATGTGATTTTTTTTATTGAAATCCTAGGCCTAACGAATTACTAATAATTTAATAAATAATGATAATTCAATTGTTTTCAACACACTATTGTACCGTATTTCATTGAACGCTGTGTTACGTAACAACAAACGCGATTATCAACTTTAATAACTATTTCAAATATGCAAATGAAGGCATGGTTTTTGTACTTTTTTTCAATGGTTAGTCAATATTTACGTTACTATTTTTTTTAAATAATAGTTTAATTTATATTACAGGACTTTGGATTTGTGGTGCTAAAAACTCCAAAACAGGTTCACCATTGTTTCTAACTTTTGTTAATAATACACACTATTTCAAACCTACTTATTTCGATAGGTAATTGTATACTAAAGATTTCCGTGTAGAGGAACAAGTATTGAGTTTCTACTCAATTTTTCTCAACCCTTGTACCTCTACAGTGGGAAAGCCACTTCGCGTTTTGACCGTTAAATCGTGTAAAATCGACTTACTTCCGCATTGACGGTTTTGAAGCGCCACCTATCGTCGAAAACTGAAACCACGATTTTTCGTCGCCTAGCAAATAAGTGCTGTTTTATTTTAAGCTCTCATAAATATTTAAGACCCGCCCAACATTACCTATTATGGTAAAAGCATTTCCTAATAAGTATTATTGAATAACCAATCGGTTTTCTTCAAAGAAACCGAAGCTAATACAATACATTCGGCGACTGAAGTCGGGACTCGTGAAATTTATAAATGTGGTACGATTTGACTACTGTTTTGTTGTCCATTTTCTGAATAGTCGGAGGTGCATCCCAACAAATTAAAACAATTATAATCAATTGTTTTATCAAGAATAATATTAGTTTAATCGAGTATGATATATTTCTATCCTGTTCAAAATTTGTTGGTGTATTCTCAGGCCTCGAAAGGTAGGTACATTTTCTAGCTGTGAGCGTGGTTTCGGCAACGCGAGACACGTGTGTCAGTATAGGCAATAGCGAGACGTGTGTTGTACTGTACTGTGTTTACGAGTATCATTGGTCCTGGCCGGCCTAGCCTGGTGATCTGATCCCCGCAAAAAAAAAACCTTTTTTTCAATCAGTATTAATATTATTATTTTATTTTTCATTTATTATTTGATTTATTAGGCTCAATAGATGCCTAGCAGGCTACTAGTACTAGTAGTAGGCCTAGATTATATAAATAATAATAGTAAATACTGTAATTTAATTAATAAAATACAGCTTCCATTTGCCTTACTTTTATGTCATCATATAATATTATATTATAATTATATATACAACCAGACATTAACATTTTTTTAAAATAATATTTATTATTTTTTCTGACACTTTCAGGAATCGTTGATGATGCAGAGTTCTTTGTCTTTGTGACTTCAAACTGAGAGTGAAGTGGATAAAAAGATGACACCGGTACCTATCGACATTGTCATACCCAAACTATAATTTAATTATTTAAAACAACATGTTGAATTACAAATATATATGTATGTTGCAGAGGATTTAGATGAATTACAATACAAATATTTATGTTGAATGCAAACCTACTACACTATACTCTGTAAATTATGTTATTGTCATGTGGTAGACCTTAAAAATTGAATATTTATTGTATTTTAGGCCTATTTTATATTTTATTAATACTGTATTAGTTTAATATTACTATTATTATTATACTTTCTATTATACACAGTACTAGTTTGTAGTTAGTTTGTTTTTACCCCAAAAAAATGAATAAATAATTTGTTATTCAATCTAATTGCTTGTTTGTTCATCAATAACAAAACAATTGTAAGCAAGTATATAACAGTTCTTGTTAGCCGCTTATTTCAGGTCATATTATTAATATTAGCTAGGCCCGACGCGCCCGATCACGTCACTAAGTGACTTTCCGCCCCTGGAACAATCGGTCGCTAATAGGGCTAGGCCTCGGACTCGTATAAAAGCTATTATAATAGTTATGATAAATATTCCTCAACTAAAATGTATACTGTGATAAATAAACAAGTAATAATATACGTTGTATTGGAATGTATTTATTTATATGAATTCTTATACGCGGACAATTATAAACATCGCGTATATCGTTCGATATAAATAAATTCATAAACACGATGACGATGTGTTTACAAAATGGCGGTTTCGCTAGTTTTCGATGGAACAAATAGTGGTACCTTTAGTTTGAATAGTCGGAGCTGCATCCCAACCACCGAATTTTGTATCTTAATATCGTATTCTGTAGATTATTAATTTTTCTAACAGGGATTTTAAATTCAGGACTGTTCAATTTTTCTAATTTTATTTTAATGATTTTCTAGGGTAGGCCTACAATTTCGAAAAAAAGACATTGGTTGATTTTGCCGTTAAATTACAGATTATCGTTTTGTTCAAATACATTTAATTTTACATGACAATATATTAAAACCATTTATGAATTTATTTCACTAACAATATTTTTCCGATAATCAGCTAAATTTACAAATATTGTGTTTTTCCAACACCCTAAAATTTAGCAATTTTGAACTAAATTAGAAAAGTAGGGCGCCCTCTCCGAGTCGAAATTTGACACGATTTGTCGACTGGCTGTCCCACTGTCTAAGGGTAATTTATGAAATTAAGAATAGAATAAATAAATATTTTTATTAAGTAGGCCTATACAAAATATTTACTCGCATACAGCTCAGGAAAAGGTTGGTGATTTGACTAGAGTTCCACGTGAGGAGTACCTGTGGTGTAGGCTTAAGTACTCACTTTTTAACATTGTTTATATAATTTGGTGAGGGTGGGATTACCAGTAAAGCTTGGTTCCCACTCGCAACGTAATTGATTTGACCAATCATAAGCGATGGATTATTCGAACAGTAGTTTGTCATCATTGGTCAACTCGCTTGCGTTGCACGTACGAAGGTAAATAAATTAATGTTATTGTTGGTATGGTAGTGTGGCAACTCGTTGGTACGAGCAACGCATGTACGCACCACGCAGAAATTACGGACGCACATGAAATCTTAAGCACGCAACAACACGATCGGCGAAAACTTAAAATAATTGAGAATTTCAAGAAAGCTTTGCCATCGATACTAAATATCAAGAAAGAGAATAATACATTGTTGCAATGGACTATTCAGTCGTAATTATTTTGTCATTTTGTTAAAACTCTGTCTTAAATTTTACGAAATGGCAGCAAAATTGTCACCTGGAAAAATTAATTTGAATACGCAAATAATTAGCATTGTTTCAACAGTTTTCAACTTGAAATATTTTAACTACAATTAGGCCTATTCTTCTTACTATTAACAAGTTTAACACTTTTTGTTATGCTATATTTAGTTTATCTTACAACGCTTTTAAAATCTCTTACAATATCAGTTGGTTAATAACCAACACCTATGTATTGCGATGTGGAATGACATACATATACTGTAAGTGACGTATTTGTCTGTACTCTGGTTTCTCTGCATCACGCATAAATCTTTCGCCTTTTACTAAAGATTTCCGTGTAGAGGAACAACTATTGAGTTTTAACTCAATTTTTCTCTACCCTTGTTTTTTGAACGAGTGTAATTATGAAGTGTTAATGTCAGAAATGTAATTATTATCAAGACAGGCTACGAGATATACATCTATATTCAAATGTGATTTGTAGAATACACTTTATTTGATCATAATGGCAGTATCCGTTATGATATAATTTTTTTTATTGAAATCATAGGCCTAACACATTACAAATAATTAAGTAATGATAATTTAATAGTTTTCAACACACTATTGTACCGTATTTCATTGAACGCTGTGTTACGTAACAACAAACGTGATTTTCAACTTCAATAACTATTTCAAATATGCAAATGAAGGCATGATTTTTGTACTTTTTTGCAATGATTATTCAATATTTACGTTACTATTTTTTTTTATAATAGTTTAATTTATTTTACGGGACTTTGGATTTGTGGTGCTAAAAACTCCAAAACAGGTTCACCATATTTTCTAACTTTTGTTAATAATACACACTATTTCAAACCTATTTATTTCGATAGGTAATTGCATACATATACCGTTGTCGCATGTTTTTCTTCACTCTGGTTTCTCTGCATCACGCATAAATCTTTCGCCTTTTACTAAAGATTTCCGTGTAGAGGAACAACTATTGAGTTTTAACTCAATTTTTCTCAACCCTTGTATCTCTATAAGGGTAATTTATGAAATTAAGAATAGAATAAATAAATATTTTTATTAATTAGGCCTATACAAAATATTTACTGGCATACAGCTCAGGAAAAGGTCGGTGATTTGACTAGAGTACAACATGAGGAGGACCTGTGGTGTAGGCTTAAGTACTCACTTTTTTATATTTTTTATACAATTTGGTGAGGATGGGATTAGCCTACCAGTAAAGCTTGGTTCCCACTTGCAACGTAAGTGATTTGACCAATCATAAGCGATGGATTATTCGAACAGTAGCTTGTCATTGGTCAACTCGCTTGCATTGCACGTACATCCTTGTGTTGCGTCTCTAGTGAGAACCACGCTTTAGTGAAAGTTCTATCCTATATGTTGTATGCCTACATACTTTATTTTGGAATCATTGTAGAGGTCTAACATTAATATGCTGTAAATCAACGGCTCAATGTAAATTGTAAAACCTACCATCGGCATGACATCAACTTTGTTTGATCTCCGCCAGAAAATCTTAAGAATTCGCTTTAACTTTCTAATTTTTGTAAAAAGTACTTGTCGAGCAGCAAAAGCAATACAGAATGTAAATACATTAATGTTATTGTTGGTATGGTAGGTGTGGCAACTCGTTGGTACGAGCAACGCATGTACGCACCACGCAGAAATTGCGCGACGCACATTAAATCTTAAGCACGCAACAACACGATCGGTGAAAACTTAAAATAATTGGGAATTTCAAGAAAGCTTTGCGATTGATACTAAATATCAAGAAAGAGAATAATACATTGTTGCAATGGACTATTCAGTCGTAATTATTTTGTCATTTTGTTAAAACTCTGTCTTAAATTTTACGAAATGGCAGCAAAATTGTCACCTGGAAAAATTAATTTGAATACGCAAATAATTAGCATTGTTTCAACAGTTTTCAACTTGAAATATTTTAACTACAATTAGGCCTATTCTTCTTACTATTAACAAGTTTAACACTTTTTGTAATGCTATATTTAGTTTATCTTACAACGCTTTTAAAATCTCTTACAATATCAGTTGGTTAATAACCAACACCTATGTATTGCGATGTGGAATGACATACATATACTGTAAGTGACGTATTTGTCTTTACTCTGGTTTCTCTGCATCACGCGTAAATCTTTCGCCTTTTACTAAAGATTTCCGTGTAGAGGAACAACTATTGAGTTTTAACTCAATTTTTCTCAACCCTTGTTTTTTGAACGAGGGTAATTATGAAGTGTTAATGTCAGAAATGTAATTATTATCAAGACAGGCTACGAGTTATACATTTATATTCAAATGTGATTTTTAGAATACACTATACTTGGTCATAATGACAGTACCCGTTTATGATGTGATTTTTTTTATTGAAATCCTAGGCCTAACGAATTACTAATAATTAAATAATGATAATTCAATTGTTTTCAACACACTATTGTACCGTATTTCATTGAACGCTGTGTTACGTAACAACAAACGCGATTATCAACTTTAATAACTATTTCAAATATGCAAATGAAGGCATGGTTTTTGTACTTTTTTTCAATGGTTAGTCAATATTTACGTTACTATTTTTTTTAAATAATAGTTTAATTTATATTACGGGACTTTGGATTTGTGGTGCTAAAAACTCCAAAACAGGTTCACCATTGTTTCTAACTTTTGTTGATAACACACACTATTTCAAACCTACTTATTTCGATAGGTAATTGTATACATATACCGTTGTCGCATGTTTTTCTTTACTCTGGTTTCTCGGAATCACGCATATGTCTTTCGCCTTTTACTAAAGATTTCCGTGTAGAGGAACAACTATTGAGTTTCTACTCAATTTTTCTCAACCCTTGTATCTCTATAAGGGTAATTTATGAAATTAAGAATAGAATAAATAAATATTTTTATTAAGTAGGCCTATACAAAATATTTACTCGCATACAGCTCAGGAAAAGGTTGGTGATTTGACTAGAGTTCCACGTGAGGAGTACCTGTGGTGTAGGCTTAAGTACTCACTTTTTAACATTGTTTATATAATTTGGTGAGGGTGGGATTACCAGTAAAGCTTGGTTCCCACTCGCAACGTAATTGATTTGACCAATCATAAGCGATGGATTATTCGAACAGTAGTTTGTCATCATTGGTCAACTCGCTTGCGTTGCACGTACGAAGGTAAATAAATTAATGTCATTGTTGGTATGGTAGTGTGGCAACTCGTTGGTACGAGCAACGCATGTACGCACCACGCAGAAATTACGGACGCACATGAAATCTTAAGCACGCAACAACACGATCGGCGAAAACTTAAAATAATTGAGAATTTCAAGAAAGCTTTGCCATCGATACTAAATATCAAGAAAGAGAATAATACATTGTTGCAATGGACTATTCAGTCGTAATTATTTTGTCATTTTGTTAAAACTCTGTCTTAAATTTTACGAAATGGCAGCAAAATTGTCACCTGGAAAAATTAATTTGAATACGCAAATAATTAGCATTGTTTCAACAGTTTTCAACTTGAAATATTTTAACTACAATTAGGCCTATTCTTCTTACTATTAACAAGTTTAACACTTTTTGTTATGCTATATTTAGTTTATCTTACAACGCTTTTAAAATCTCTTACAATATCAGTTGGTTAATAACCAACACCTATGTATTGCGATGTGGAATGACATACATATACTGTAAGTGACGTATTTGTCTTTACTCTGGTTTCTCTGCATCACGCATAAATCTTTCGCCTTTTACTAAAGATTTCCGTGTAGAGGAACAACTATTGAGTTTTAACTCAATTTTTCTCAACCCTTGTTTTTTGAACGAGGGTAATTATGAAGTGTTCATGTCAGAAATGTAATTATTATCAAGACAGGCTACGAGATATACATCTATATTCAAATGTGATTTGTAGAATACACTTTATTTGGTCATAATGGCAGTATCCGTTATGATATAATTTTTTTTATTGAAATCATAGGCCTAACACATTACAAATAATTAAGTAATGATAATTTAATAGTTTTCAACACACTATTGTACCGTATTTCATTGAACGCTGTGTTACGTAACAACAAACGTGATTATCAACTTCAATAACTATTTCAAATATGCAAATGAAGGCATGATTTTTGTACTTTTTTGCAATGGTTATTCAATATTTACGTTACTATTTTTTTTTATAATAGTTTAATTTATTTTACGGGACTTTGGATTTGTGGTGCTAAAAACTCCAAAACAGGTTCACCATATTTTCTAACTTTTGTTAATAATACACACTATTTCAAACCTATTTATTTCGATAGGTAATTGCATACATATACTGTTGTCGCATGTTTTTCTTCACTCTGGTTTCTCTGCATCACGCATAAATCTTTCGCCTTTTACTAAAGATTTCCGTGTAGAGGAACAACTATTGAGTTTTAACTCAATTTTTCTCAACCCTTGTATCTCTATAAGGGTAATTTATGAAATTAAGAATAGAATAAATAAATATTTTTATTAATTAGGCCTATACAAAATATTTACTGGCATACAGCTCAGGAAAAGGTCGGTGATTTGACTAGAGTACAACGTGAGGAGGACCTGTGGTGTAGGCTTAAGTACTCACTTTTTTATATTTTTTATACAATTTGGTGAGGATGGGATTAGCCTACCAGTAAAGCTTGGTTCCCACTTGCAACGTAAGTGATTTGACCAATCATAAGCGATGGATTATTCGAACAGTAGCTTGTCATTGGTCAACTCGCTTGCATTGCACGTACATCCTTGTGTTGCGTCTCTAGTGAGAACCACGCTTTAGTGAAAGTTCTATCCTATATGTTGTATGCCTACATACTTTATTTTGGAATCATTGTAGAGGTCTAACATTAATATGCTGTAAATCAACGGCTCAATGTAAATTGTAAAACCTACCATCGGCATGACATCAACTTTGTTTGATCTCCGCCAGAAAATCTTAAGAATTCGCTTTAACTTTCTAATTTTTGTAAAAAGTACTTGTCGAGCAGCAAAAGCAATACAGAATGTAAATACATTAATGTTATTGTTGGTATGGTAGGTGTGGCAACTCGTTGGTACGAGCAACGCATGTACGCACCACGCAGAAATTGCGCGACGCACATTAAATCTTAAGCACGCAACAACACGATCGGTGAAAACTTAAAATAATTGGGAATTTCAAGAAAGCTTTGCGATTGATACTAAATATCAAGAAAGAGAATAATACATTGTTGCAATGGACTATTCAGTCGTAATTATTTTGTCATTTTGTTAAAACTCTGTCTTAAATTTTACGAAATGGCAGCAAAATTGTTACCTGGAAAAATTTATTTGAATACGCAAATAATTAGCATTGTTTCAACAGTTTTCAACTTGAAATATTTTAACTACAATTAGGCCTATTCTTCTTACTATTAACAAGTTTAACACTTTTTGTAATGCTATATTTAGTTTATCTTACAACGCTTTTAAAATCTCTTACAATATCAGTTGGTTAATAACCAACACCTATGTATTGCGATGTGGAATGACATACATATACTGTAAGTGACGTATTTGTCTTTACTCTGGTTTCTCTGCGTCACGCATAAATCTTTCGCCTTTTACTAAAGATTTCCGTGTAGAGGAACAACTATTGAGTTTCAACTCAATTTTTCTCAACCCTTGTACCTCTAAGGGTAATTTATGAAATTAAGAATAGAATAAATAAATACATAATATAAAAATAACGCTTAAAAGAGAACGACGTTTCGACTCCATCATGGGGTCATTATCAAGTCCAATGATTCATTGGACTTGATAATGACCCCATGATGGAGTCGAAACGTCGTTCTCTTTTAAGCGTTATTTTTATATTATGTATTTACAATAAATAAATATTTTTATTAAGTAGGCCTATACAAAATATTTACTCGCATACAGCTCAGGAAAAGGTTGGTGATTTGACTAGAGTTCCACGTGAGGAGTACCTGTGGTGTAGGCTTAAGTACTCACTTTTTAACATTGTTTATATAATTTGGTGAGGGTGGGATTACCAGTAAAGCTTGGTTCCCACTCGCAACGTAATTGATTTGACCAATCATAAGCGATGGATTGTTCGAACAGTAGTTTGTCATCATTGGTCAACTCGCTTGCGTTGCACGTACGAAGGTAAATAAATTAATGTTATTGTTGGTATGGTAGTGTGGCAACTCGTTGGTACGAGCAACGCATGTACGCACCACGCAGAAATTACGGACGCACATAAAATCTTAAGCACGCAACAACACGATCGGCGAAAACTTAAAATAATTGAGAATTTCAAGAAAGCTTTGCGATCGATACTAAATATCAAGAAAGAGAATAATACATTGTTGTAATGGACTATTCAGTCGTAATTATTTTGTCATTTTGTTAAAACTCTGTCTTAAATTTTACGAAATGGCAGCAAAATTGTCACCTGGAAAAATTAATTTGAATACGCAAATAATTAGCATTGTTTCAACAGTTTTCAACTTGAAATATTTTAACTACAATTAGGCCTATTCTTCTTACTATTAACAAGTTTAACACTTTTTGTTATGCTATATTTAGTTTATCTTACAACGCTTTTAAAATCTCTTACAATATCAGTTGGTTAATAACCAACACCTATGTATTGCGATGTGGAATGACATACATATACTGTAAGTGACGTATTTGTCTTTACTCTGGTTTCTCTGCATCACGCATAAATCTTTCGCCTTTTACTAAAGATTTCCGTGTAGAGGAACAACTATTGAGTTTTAACTCAATTTTTCTCAACCCTTGTTTTTTGAACGAGGGTAATTATGAAGTGTCAGAAATGTAATTATTATCAAGACAGGCTACGAGATATACATCTATATTCAAATGTTATTTGTAGAATACACTTGATTTGGTCATAATGGCAGTATCCGTTATGATATAATTTTTTTTATTGAAATCATAGACCTAACACATTACAAATAATTAAGTAATGATAATTTAATAGTTTTCAACACACTATTGTACCGTATTTCATTGAACGCTGTGTTACGTAACAACAAACGCGATTATCAACTTCAATAACTATTTCAAATATGCAAATGAAGGCATGATTTTTGTACTTTTTTGCAATGGTTATTCAATATTTACGTTACTATTTTTTTTTATAATAGTTTAATTTATTTTACGGGACTTTGGATTTGTGGTGCTAAAAACTCCAAAACAGGTTCACCATATTTTCTAACTTTTGTTAATAATACACACTATTTCAAACCTATTTATTTCGATAGGTAATTGCATACATATACTGTTGTCGCATGTTTTTCTTCACTCTGGTTTCTCTGCATCACGCATAAATCTTTCGCCTTTTACTAAAGATTTCCGTGTAGAGGAACAACTATTGAGTTTTAACTCAATTTTTCTCAACCCTTGTATCTCTATAAGGGTAATTTATGAAATTAAGAATAGAATAAATAAATATTTTTATTAATTAGGCCTATACAAAATATTTACTGGCATACAGCTCAGGAAAAGGTCGGTGATTTTACTAGAGTACAACGTGAGGAGGACCTGTGGTGTAGGCTTAAGTACTCACTTTTTTATATTTTTCATACAATTTGGTGAGGATGGGATTAGCCGACCAGTAAAGCTTGGTTCCCACTTGCAACGTAAGTGATTTGACCAATCATAAGCGATGGATTATTCGAACAGTAGCTTGTCATTGGTCAACTCGCTTGCATTGCACGTACATCCTTGTGTTGCGTCTCTAGTGAGAACCACGCTTTAGTGAAAGTTCTATCCTATATGTTGTATGCCTACATACTTTATTTTGGAATCATTGTAGAGGTCTAACATTAATATGCTGTAAATCAACGGCTCAATGTAAATTGTAAAACCTACCATCGGCATGACATCAACTTTGTTTGATCTCCGCCAGAAAATCTTAAGAATTCGCTTTAACTTTCTAATTTTTGTAAAAAGTACTTGTCGAGCAGCAAAAGCAATACAGAATGTAAATACATTAATGTTATTGTTGGTATGGTAGGTGTGGCAACTCGTTGGTACGAGCAACGCATGTACGCACCACGCAGAAATTGCGCGACGCACATTAAATCTTAAGTACGCAACAACACGATCGGTGAAAACTTAAAATAATTGGGAATTTCAAGAAAGCTTTGCGATTGATACTAAATATCAAGAAAGAGAATAATACATTGTTGCAATGGACTATTCAGTCGTAATTATTTTGTCATTTTGTTAAAACTCTGTCTTAAATTTTACGAAATGGCAGCAAAATTGTTACCTGGAAAAATTTATTTGAATACGCAAATAATTAGCATTGTTTCAACAGTTTTCAACTTGAAATATTTTAACTACAATTAGGCCTATTCTTCTTACTATTAACAAGTTTAACACTTTTTGTAATGCTATATTTAGTTTATCTTACAACGCTTTTAAAATCTCTTACAATATCAGTTGGTTAATAACCAACACCTATGTATTGCGATGTGGAATGACATACATATACTGTAAGTGACGTATTTGTTTTTACTCTTGTTTCTCTGCATCACGCATAAATCTTTCGCCTTTTACTAAAGATTTCCGTGTAGAGGAACAACTATTGAGTTTTAACTCAATTTTTCTCAACCCTTGTGTTTTGAACGAGGGTAATTATGAAGTGTTAATGTCAGAAATGTAATTATTATCAAGACAGGCTACGAGATATACATTTATATTCAAATGTGATTTTTAGAATACACTTTATTTGGTCATAATGACAGTACCCGTTTATGATGTGATTTTTTTTATTGAAATCCTAGGCCTAACGAATTACTAATAATTAAATAATGATAATTTAATTGTTTTCAACACACTATTGTACCGTATTTCATTGAACGCTGTGTTACGTAACAACAAACGCGATTATCAACTTTAATAACTATTTCAAATATGCAAATGAAGTCATGGTTTTTGTACTTTTTTACAATGGTTAGTCAATATTTACGTTACTATTTTTTTTTTATAATAGTTTAATTTATATTACGGGACTTTGGATTTGTGGTGCTAAAAACTTCAAAACAGGTTCACCATATTTTCTAACTTTTGTTAATAATACACACTATTTCAAACCTATTTATTTCGATAGGTAATTGCATACATATACCGTTGTCGCATGTTCTTCTTCACTCTGGTTTCTCTGCATCACGCATAAATCTTTCGCCTTTTACTAAAGATTTCCGTGTAGAGGAACAACTATTGAGTTTTAACTCAATTTTTCTCAACCCTTGTACCTCTATAAGGGTAATTTATGAAATTAAGAATAGAATAAATAAATATTTTTATTAATTAGGCCTATACAAAATATTTACTGGCATACAGCTCAGGAAAAGGTCGGTGATTTGACTAGAGTTCCACGTGAGGAATACCTGTGGTGTAGGCTTAAGTACTCACTTTTTAACATTGTTTATATAATTTGGTGAGGGTGGGATTACCAGTAAAGCTTGGTTCCCACTCGCAACGTAATTGATTTGACCAATCATAAGCGATGGATTATTCGAACAGTAGTTTGTCATCATTGGTCAACTCGCTTGCGTTGCACGTACGAAGGTAAATAAATTAATGTTATTGTTGGTATGATAGTGTGGCAACTCGTTGGTACGAGCAACACGCAGAAATTACGGACGCACATGAAATCTTAAGCACGCAACAACACGATCGGCGAAAACTTAAAATAATTGAGAATTTCAAGAAAGCTTTGCGATCGATACTAAATATTAAGAAAGAGAATAATACATTGTTGCAATGGACTATTCAGTCGTAATTATTTTGTCATTTTGTTAAAACTCTGTCTTAAATTTTACGAAATGGCAGCAAAATTGTCACCTTGAAAAATTAATTTGTATACGCAAATAATTAGCATTGTTTCAACAGTTTTCAACTTGAAATATTTTAACTACAATTAGGCCTATTCTTCTTACTATTAAAAAGTTTAACACTTTTTGTAATGCTATATTTAGTTTATCTTACAACGCTTTTAAAATCTCTTACAATATCAGTTGGTTAATAACCAACACCTATGTATTGCGATGTGGAATGACATACATATACTGTAAGTGACGTATTTGACTTTACTCTGGTTTCTCTGCATCACGTGTAAATCTTTCGCCTTTTACTAAAGATTTCCGTGTAGAGGAACAACTATTGAGTTTTAACTCAATTTTTCTCAACCCTTTTTTTTTGAACGAGGGTAATTATGAAGTGTTAATGTCAGAAATGTAATTATTTTCAAGACAGGCTACGAGATATACATCTATATTCAAATGTGATTTGTAGAATACACTTTATTTGGTCATAATGGCAGTATCCGTTATGATATAATTTTTTTTATTGAAATCATAGGCCTAACACATTACAAATAATTAAGTAAAGATAATTTAATTGTTTTCAACACACTATTGTACCGTATTTCATTGAACGCTGTGTTACGTAACAACAAACGCGATTATCAACTTCAATAACTATTTCAAATATGCAAATGAAGGCATGATTTTTGTACTTTTTTGCAATGGTTATTCAATATTTACGTTACTATTCCCACTCGCAACGTAATTGATTTGACCAATCATAAGCGATGGATTATTCGAACAGTAGCTTGTCATCATTGGTCAACTCGCTTGCGTTGCACGTACGAAGGTAAATAAATTAATGTTATTGTTGGTATGATAGTGTGGCAACTCGTTGGTACGAGCAACGCATGTACGCACCACGCAGAAATTACGGACGCACATGAAATCTTAAGCACGCAACAACACCATCGGCGAAAACTTAAAATAATTGAGAATTTCAAGAAAGCTTTGCGATCGATACTAAATATCAAGAAAGAGAATAATACATTGTTGCAATGGACTATTCAGTCGTAATTATTTTGTCATTTTGTTAAAACTCTGTCTTAAATTTTACGAAATGGCAGCAAAATTGTCACCTGGAAAAATTAATTTGAATACGCAAATAATTAGCGTTGTTTCAACAGTTTTCAACTTGAAATATTTTAACTACAATTATTCTTCTTACTATTAACAAGTTTAACACTTTTTGTTATGCTATATTTAGTTTATCTTACAACGCTTTTAAAATCTCTAACAATATCAGTTGGTTAATAACCAACACCTATGTATTGCGATGTGGAATGACATACATATTATACTGTAAGTGACGTATTTGTCTTTACTCTGGTTTCTCTGCATCACGCATAAATCTTTCGCCTTTTACTAAAGATTTCCGTGTAGAGGAACAACTATTGAGTTTTAACTCAATTTTTCTCAACCCTTGTTTTTTGAACGAGGGTAATTATAAAGTGTTAATGTCAGAAATGTAATTATTATCAAGACAGGCTACGAGATATACATCTATATTCAAATGTGATTTGTAGAATACACTTTATTTGGTCATAATGGCAGTATCCGTTATGATATATTTTTTTTTATTGAAATCATAGGCCTAACACATTACAAATAATTAAGTAATGATAATTTAATTGTTTTCAACACACTATTGTACCGTATTTCATTGAACGCTGTGTTACGTAACAACAAACGCGATTATCAACTTCAATAACTATTTCAAATATGCAAATGAAGGCATGATTTTTGTACTTTTGTGCAATGGTTATTCAATATTTACGTTACTATTTTTTGATATAATAGTTTAATTTATTTTACGGGACTTTGGATTTGTGATGCTAAATACTCCAAAACAGGTTCACCATATTTTCTAACTTTTGTTAATAATACAAACTATTTCAAACCTATTTATTTCGATAGGTAATTGCATACATATACCGTTGTCGCATGTTTTTCTTCACTCTGGTTTCTCTGCATATTTACTGGCATACAGCTCAGTAAAAGGTTGGTGATTTGACTAGAGTTCCACGTGAGGAGTACCTGTGGTGTAGGCTTAAGTACTCACTTTTTAACATTGTTTATATAATTTGGTGAGGGTGGGATTATCAGTAAAGCTTGGTTCCCACTCGCAACGTAATTGATTTGACCAATCATAAGTGATGGATTATTCGAACAGTAGCTTGTCATCATTGGTCGCGTTGCACGTACGAAGGTAAATAAATTAATGTTATTGTTGGTATGGTAGTGTGGCGACTCGTTAGTACGAGCAACGCATGTACGCACCACGCAGAAATTACGGACGCACATGAAATCTTAAGCACGCAACAACACGATCGGCGAAAACTTAAAATAATTGAGAATTTCAAGAAAGCTTTGCGATCGATACTAAATATCAAGAAAGAGAATAATACATTGTTGCAATGGACTATTCAGTCGTAATTATTTTGTCATTTTGTTAAAACTCTGTCTTAAATTTTACGAAATGGCAGCAAAATTGTCACCTTGAAAAATTAATTTGTATACGCAAATAATTAGCATTGTTTCAACAGTTTTCAACTTGAAATATTTTAACTACAATTAGGCCTATTCTTCTTACTATTAAAAAGTTTAACACTTTTTGTAATGCTATATTTAGTTTATCTTACAACGCTTTTAAAATCTCTTACAATATCAGTTGGTTAATAACCAACACCTATGTATTGCGATGTGGAATGACATACATATACTGTAAGTGACGTATTTGACTTTACTCTGGTTTCTCTGCATCACGTGTAAATCTTTCGCCTTTTACTAAAGATTTCCGTGTAGAGGAACAACTATTGAGTTTTAACTCAATTTTTCTCAACCCTTTTTTTTTGAACGAGGGTAATTATGAAGTGTTAATGTCAGAAATGTAATTATTTTCAAGACAGGCTACGAGATATACATCTATATTCAAATGTGATTTGTAGAATACACTTTATTTGGTCATAATGGCAGTATCCGTTATGATATAATTTTTTTTATTGAAATCATAGGCCTAACACATTACAAATAATTAAGTAAAGATAATTTAATTGTTTTCAACACACTATTGTACCGTATTTCATTGAACGCTGTGTTACGTAACAACAAACGCGATTATCAACTTCAAAAACTATTTCAAATATGCAAATGAAGGCATGATTTTTGTACTTTTTTGCAATGGTTATTCAATATTTACGTTACTATTCCCACTCGCAACGTAATTGATTTGACCAATCATAAGCGATGGATTATTCGAACAGTAGCTTGTCATCATTGGTCAACTCGCTTGCGTTGCACGTACGAAGGTAAATAAATTAATGTTATTGTTGGTATGATAGTGTGGCAACTCGTTGGTACGAGCAACGCATGTACGCACCACGCAGAAATTACGGACGCACATGAAATCTTAAGCACGCAACAACACCATCGGCGAAAACTTAAAATAATTGAGAATTTCAAGAAAGCTTTGCGATCGATACTAAATATCAAGAAAGAGAATAATACATTGTTGCAATGGACTATTCAGTCGTAATTATTTTGTCATTTTGTTAAAACTCTGTCTTAAATTTTACGAAATGGCAGCAAAATTGTCACCTGGAAAAATTAATTTGAATACGCAAATAATTAGCGTTGTTTCAACAGTTTTCAACTTGAAATATTTTAACTACAATTATTCTTCTTACTATTAACAAGTTTAACACTTTTTGTAATGCTATATTTAGTTTATCTTACAACGCTTTTAAAATCTCTAACAATATCAGTTGGTTAATAACCAACACCTATGTATTGCGATGTGGAATGACATACATATTATACTGTAAGTGACGTATTTGTCTTTACTCTGGTTTCTCTGCATCACGCATAAATCTTTCGCCTTTTACTAAAGATTTCCGTGTAGAGGAACAACTATTGAGTTTTAACTCAATTTTTCTCAACCCTTGTTTTTTGAACGAGGGTAATTATAAAGTGTTAATGTCAGAAATGTAATTATTATCAAGACAGGCTACGAGATATACATCTATATTCAAATGTGATTTGTAGAATACACTTTATTTGGTCATAATGGCAGTATCCGTTATGATATATTTTTTTTTATTGAAATCATAGGCCTAACACATTACAAATAATTAAGTAATGATAATTTAATTGTTTTCAACACACTATTGTACCGTATTTCATTGAACGCTGTGTTACGTAACAACAAACGCGATTATCAACTTCAATAACTATTTCAAATATGCAAATGAAGGCATGATTTTTGTACTTTTGTGCAATGGTTATTCAATATTTACGTTACTATTTTTTTTTATAATAGTTTAATTTATTTTACGGGACTTTGGATTTGTGGTGCTAAAAACTCCAAAACAGGTTCACCATATTTTCTAACTTTTGTTAATAATACACACTATTTCAAACCTATTTATTTCGATAGGTAATTGCATACATATACTGTTGTCGCATGTTTTTCTTCACTCTGGTTTCTCTGCATCACGCATAAATCTTTCGCCTTTTACTAAAGATTTCCGTGTAGAGGAACAACTATTGAGTTTTAACTCAATTTTTCTCAACCCTTGTATCTCTATAAGGGTAATTTATGAAATTAAGAATAGAATAAATAAATATTTTTATTAATTAGGCCTATACAAAATATTTACTGGCATACAGCTCAGGAAAAGGTCGGTGATTTTACTAGAGTACAACGTGAGGAGGACCTGTGGTGTAGGCTTAAGTACTCACTTTTTTATATTTTTCATACAATTTGGTGAGGATGGGATTAGCCGACCAGTAAAGCTTGGTTCCCACTTGCAACGTAAGTGATTTGACCAATCATAAGCGATGGATTATTCGAACAGTAGCTTGTCATTGGTCAACTCGCTTGCATTGCACGTACATCCTTGTGTTGCGTCTCTAGTGAGAACCACGCTTTAGTGAAAGTTCTATCCTATATGTTGTATGCCTACATACTTTATTTTGGAATCATTGTAGAGGTCTAACATTAATATGCTGTAAATCAACGGCTCAATGTAAATTGTAAAACCTACCATCGGCATGACATCAACTTTGTTTGATCTCCGCCAGAAAATCTTAAGAATTCGCTTTAACTTTCTAATTTTTGTAAAAAGTACTTGTCGAGCAGCAAAAGCAATACAGAATGTAAATACATTAATGTTATTGTTGGTATGGTAGGTGTGGCAACTCGTTGGTACGAGCAACGCATGTACGCACCACGCAGAAATTGCGCGACGCACATTAAATCTTAAGTACGCAACAACACGATCGGTGAAAACTTAAAATAATTGGGAATTTCAAGAAAGCTTTGCGATTGATACTAAATATCAAGAAAGAGAATAATACATTGTTGCAATGGACTATTCAGTCGTAATTATTTTGTCATTTTGTTAAAACTCTGTCTTAAATTTTACGAAATGGCAGCAAAATTGTTACCTGGAAAAATTTATTTGAATACGCAAATAATTAGCATTGTTTCAACAGTTTTCAACTTGAAATATTTTAACTACAATTAGGCCTATTCTTCTTACTATTAACAAGTTTAACACTTTTTGTAATGCTATATTTAGTTTATCTTACAACGCTTTTAAAATCTCTTACAATATCAGTTGGTTAATAACCAACACCTATGTATTGCGATGTGGAATGACATACATATACTGTAAGTGACGTATTTGTTTTTACTCTTGTTTCTCTGCATCACGCATAAATCTTTCGCCTTTTACTAAAGATTTCCGTGTAGAGGAACAACTATTGAGTTTTAACTCAATTTTTCTCAACCCTTGTGTTTTGAACGAGGGTAATTATGAAGTGTTAATGTCAGAAATGTAATTATTATCAAGACAGGCTACGAGATATACATTTATATTCAAATGTGATTTTTAGAATACACTTTATTTGGTCATAATGACAGTACCCGTTTATGATGTGATTTTTTTTATTGAAATCCTAGGCCTAACGAATTACTAATAATTAAATAATGATAATTTAATTGTTTTCAACACACTATTGTACCGTATTTCATTGAACGCTGTGTTACGTAACAACAAACGCGATTATCAACTTTAATAACTATTTCAAATATGCAAATGAAGTCATGGTTTTTGTACTTTTTTACAATGGTTAGTCAATATTTACGTTACTATTTTTTTTTTATAATAGTTTAATTTATATTACGGGACTTTGGATTTGTGGTGCTAAAAACTTCAAAACAGGTTCACCATATTTTCTAACTTTTGTTAATAATACACACTATTTCAAACCTATTTATTTCGATAGGTAATTGCATACATATACCGTTGTCGCATGTTCTTCTTCACTCTGGTTTCTCTGCATCACGCACAAATCTTTCGCCTTTTACTAAAGATTTCCGTGTAGAGGAACAACTATTGAGTTTTAACTCAATTTTTCTCAACCCTTGTACCTCTATAAGGGTAATTTATGAAATTAAGAATAGAATAAATAAATATTTTTATTAATTAGGCCTATACAAAATATTTACTGGCATACAGCTCAGGAAAAGGTCGGTGATTTGACTAGAGTTCCACGTGAGGAATACCTGTGGTGTAGGCTTAAGTACTCACTTTTTAACATTGTTTATATAATTTGGTGAGGGTGGGATTACCAGTAAAGCTTGGTTCCCACTCGCAACGTAATTGATTTGACCAATCATAAGCGATGGATTATTCGAACAGTAGTTTGTCATCATTGGTCAACTCGCTTGCGTTGCACGTACGAAGGTAAATAAATTAATGTTATTGTTGGTATGATAGTGTGGCAACTCGTTGGTACGAGCAACGCATGTACGCACACGCAGAAATTACGGACGCACATGAAATCTTAAGCACGCAACAACACGATCGGCGAAAACTTAAAATAATTGAGAATTTCAAGAAAGCTTTGCGATCGATACTAAATATCAAGAAAGAGAATAATACATTGTTGCAATGGACTATTCAGTCGTAATTATTTTGTCATTTTGTTAAAACTCTGTCTTAAATTTTACGAAATGGCAGCAAAATTGTCACCTTGAAAAATTAATTTGTATACGCAAATAATTAGCATTGTTTCAACAGTTTTCAACTTGAAATATTTTAACTACAATTAGGCCTATTCTTCTTACTATTAAAAAGTTTAACACTTTTTGTAATGCTATATTTAGTTTATCTTACAACGCTTTTAAAATCTCTTACAATATCAGTTGGTTAATAACCAACACCTATGTATTGCGATGTGGAATGACATACATATACTGTAAGTGACGTATTTGACTTTACTCTGGTTTCTCTGCATCACGTGTAAATCTTTCGCCTTTTACTAAAGATTTCCGTGTAGAGGAACAACTATTGAGTTTTAACTCAATTTTTCTCAACCCTTTTTTTTTGAACGAGGGTAATTATGAAGTGTTAATGTCAGAAATGTAATTATTTTCAAGACAGGCTACGAGATATACATCTATATTCAAATGTGATTTGTAGAATACACTTTATTTGGTCATAATGGCAGTATCCGTTATGATATAATTTTTTTTATTGAAATCATAGGCCTAACACATTACAAATAATTAAGTAAAGATAATTTAATTGTTTTCAACACACTATTGTACCGTATTTCATTGAACGCTGTGTTACGTAACAACAAACGCGATTATCAACTTCAATAACTATTTCAAATATGCAAATGAAGGCATGATTTTTGTACTTTTTTGCAATGGTTATTCAATATTTACGTTACTATTCCCACTCGCAACGTAATTGATTTGACCAATCATAAGCGATGGATTATTCGAACAGTAGCTTGTCATCATTGGTCAACTCGCTTGCGTTGCACGTACGAAGGTAAATAAATTAATGTTATTGTTGGTATGATAGTGTGGCAACTCGTTGGTACGAGCAACGCATGTACGCACCACGCAGAAATTACGGACGCACATGAAATCTTAAGCACGCAACAACACCATCGGCGAAAACTTAAAATAATTGAGAATTTCAAGAAAGCTTTGCGATCGATACTAAATATCAAGAAAGAGAATAATACATTGTTGCAATGGACTATTCAGTCGTAATTATTTTGTCATTTTGTTAAAACTCTGTCTTAAATTTTACGAAATGGCAGCAAAATTGTCACCTGGAAAAATTAATTTGAATACGCAAATAATTAGCGTTGTTTCAACAGTTTTCAACTTGAAATATTTTAACTACAATTATTCTTCTTACTATTAACAAGTTTAACACTTTTTGTTATGCTATATTTAGTTTATCTTACAACGCTTTTAAAATCTCTAACAATATCAGTTGGTTAATAACCAACACCTATGTATTGCGATGTGGAATGACATACATATTATACTGTAAGTGACGTATTTGTCTTTACTCTGGTTTCTCTGCATCACGCATAAATCTTTCGCCTTTTACTAAAGATTTCCGTGTAGAGGAACAACTATTGAGTTTTAACTCAATTTTTCTCAACCCTTGTTTTTTGAACGAGGGTAATTATAAAGTGTTAATGTCAGAAATGTAATTATTATCAAGACAGGCTACGAGATATACATCTATATTCAAATGTGATTTGTAGAATACACTTTATTTGGTCATAATGGCAGTATCCGTTATGATATATTTTTTTTTATTGAAATCATAGGCCTAACACATTACAAATAATTAAGTAATGATAATTTAATTGTTTTCAACACACTATTGTACCGTATTTCATTGAACGCTGTGTTACGTAACAACAAACGCGATTATCAACTTCAATAACTATTTCAAATATGCAAATGAAGGCATGATTTTTGTACTTTTGTGCAATGGTTATTCAATATTTACGTTACTATTTTTTGATATAATAGTTTAATTTATTTTACGGGACTTTGGATTTGTGGTGCTAAATACTCCAAAACAGGTTCACCATATTTTCTAACTTTTGTTAATAATACACACTATTTCAAACCTATTTATTTCGATAGGTAATTGCATACATATACCGTTGTCGCATGTTTTTCTTCACTCTGGTTTCTCTGCATATTTACTGGCATACAGCTCAGTAAAAGGTTGGTGATTTGACTAGAGTTCCACGTGAGGAGTACCTGTGGTGTAGGCTTAAGTACTCACTTTTTAACATTGTTTATATAATTTGGTGAGGGTGGGATTATCAGTAAAGCTTGGTTCCCACTCGCAACGTAATTGATTTGACCAATCATAAGTGATGGATTATTCGAACAGTAGCTTGTCATCATTGGTCGCGTTGCACGTACGAAGGTAAATAAATTAATGTTATTGTTGGTATGGTAGTGTGGCGACTCGTTAGTACGAGCAACGCATGTACGCACCACGCAGAAATTACGGACGCACATGAAATCTTAAGCACGCAACAACACGATCGGCGAAAACTTAAAATAATTGAGAATTTCAAGAAAGCTTTGCGATCGATACTAAATATCAAGAAAGAGAATAATACATTGTTGCAATGGACTATTCAGTCGTAATTATTTTGTCATTTTGTTAAAACTCTGTCTTAAATTTTACGAAATGGCAGCAAAATTGTCACCTTGAAAAATTAATTTGTATACGCAAATAATTAGCATTGTTTCAACAGTTTTCAACTTGAAATATTTTAACTACAATTAGGCCTATTCTTCTTACTATTAAAAAGTTTAACACTTTTTGTAATGCTATATTTAGTTTATCTTACAACGCTTTTAAAATCTCTTACAATATCAGTTGGTTAATAACCAACACCTATGTATTGCGATGTGGAATGACATACATATACTGTAAGTGACGTATTTGACTTTACTCTGGTTTCTCTGCATCACGTGTAAATCTTTCGCCTTTTACTAAAGATTTCCGTGTAGAGGAACAACTATTGAGTTTTAACTCAATTTTTCTCAACCCTTTTTTTTTGAACGAGGGTAATTATGAAGTGTTAATGTCAGAAATGTAATTATTTTCAAGACAGGCTACGAGATATACATCTATATTCAAATGTGATTTGTAGAATACACTTTATTTGGTCATAATGGCAGTATCCGTTATGATATAATTTTTTTTATTGAAATCATAGGCCTAACACATTACAAATAATTAAGTAAAGATAATTTAATTGTTTTCAACACACTATTGTACCGTATTTCATTGAACGCTGTGTTACGTAACAACAAACGCGATTATCAACTTCAAAAACTATTTCAAATATGCAAATGAAGGCATGATTTTTGTACTTTTTTGCAATGGTTATTCAATATTTACGTTACTATTCCCACTCGCAACGTAATTGATTTGACCAATCATAAGCGATGGATTATTCGAACAGTAGCTTGTCATCATTGGTCAACTCGCTTGCGTTGCACGTACGAAGGTAAATAAATTAATGTTATTGTTGGTATGATAGTGTGGCAACTCGTTGGTACGAGCAACGCATGTACGCACCACGCAGAAATTACGGACGCACATGAAATCTTAAGCACGCAACAACACCATCGGCGAAAACTTAAAATAATTGAGAATTTCAAGAAAGCTTTGCGATCGATACTAAATATCAAGAAAGAGAATAATACATTGTTGCAATGGACTATTCAGTCGTAATTATTTTGTCATTTTGTTAAAACTCTGTCTTAAATTTTACGAAATGGCAGCAAAATTGTCACCTGGAAAAATTAATTTGAATACGCAAATAATTAGCGTTGTTTCAACAGTTTTCAACTTGAAATATTTTAACTACAATTATTCTTCTTACTATTAACAAGTTTAACACTTTTTGTAATGCTATATTTAGTTTATCTTACAACGCTTTTAAAATCTCTAACAATATCAGTTGGTTAATAACCAACACCTATGTATTGCGATGTGGAATGACATACATATTATACTGTAAGTGACGTATTTGTCTTTACTCTGGTTTCTCTGCATCACGCATAAATCTTTCGCCTTTTACTAAAGATTTCCGTGTAGAGGAACAACTATTGAGTTTTAACTCAATTTTTCTCAACCCTTGTTTTTTGAACGAGGGTAATTATAAAGTGTTAATGTCAGAAATGTAATTATTATCAAGACAGGCTACGAGATATACATCTATATTCAAATGTGATTTGTAGAATACACTTTATTTGGTCATAATGGCAGTATCCGTTATGATATATTTTTTTTTATTGAAATCATAGGCCTAACACATTACAAATAATTAAGTAATGATAATTTAATTGTTTTCAACACACTATTGTACCGTATTTCATTGAACGCTGTGTTACGTAACAACAAACGCGATTATCAACTTCAATAACTATTTCAAATATGCAAATGAAGGCATGATTTTTGTACTTTTGTGCAATGGTTATTCAATATTTACGTTACTATTTTTTGATATAATAGTTTAATTTATTTTACGGGACTTTGGATTTGTGGTGCTAAATACTCCAAAACAGGTTCACCATATTTTCTAACTTTTGTTAATAATACACACTATTTCAAACCTATTTATTTCGATAGGTAATTGCATACATATACCGTTGTCGCATGTTTTTCTTCACTCTGGTTTCTCTGCATATTTACTGGCATACAGCTCAGTAAAAGGTTGGTGATTTGACTAGAGTTCCACGTGAGGAGTACCTGTGGTGTAGGCTTAAGTACTCACTTTTTAACATTGTTTATATAATTTGGTGAGGGTGGGATTATCAGTAAAGCTTGGTTCCCACTCGCAACGTAATTGATTTGACCAATCATAAGTGATGGATTATTCGAACAGTAGCTTGTCATCATTGGTCGCGTTGCACGTACGAAGGTAAATAAATTAATGTTATTGTTGGTATGGTAGTGTGGCGACTCGTTAGTACGAGCAACGCATGTACGCACCACGCAGAAATTACGGACGCACATGAAATCTTAAGCACGCAACAACACGATCGGCGAAAACTTAAAATAATTGAGAATTTCAAGAAAGCTTTGCGATCGATACTAAATATCAAGAAAGAGAATAATACATTGTTGCAATGGACTATTCAGTCGTAATTATTTTGTCATTTTGTTAAAACTCTGTCTTAAATTTTACGAAATGGCAGCAAAATTGTCACCTTGAAAAATTAATTTGTATACGCAAATAATTAGCATTGTTTCAACAGTTTTCAACTTGAAATATTTTAACTACAATTAGGCCTATTCTTCTTACTATTAAAAAGTTTAACACTTTTTGTAATGCTATATTTAGTTTATCTTACAACGCTTTTAAAATCTCTTACAATATCAGTTGGTTAATAACCAACACCTATGTATTGCGATGTGGAATGACATACATATACTGTAAGTGACGTATTTGACTTTACTCTGGTTTCTCTGCATCACGTGTAAATCTTTCGCCTTTTACTAAAGATTTCCGTGTAGAGGAACAACTATTGAGTTTTAACTCAATTTTTCTCAACCCTTGTTTTTTGAACGAGGGTAATTATGAAGTGTTAATGTCAGAAATGTAATTATTATCAATAAAGGCTACGAGATATACATTATATTCAAATGTGATTTTTAGAACATTTTTTAGGTCTGATTTTCTAAAACTACTGAACCATATCAGACAACCATAAACTAAGACACTTTCCATGACCGACTTATAAAATAGACCTAATATTGTGTTGTCAACATTGAACGAGTTTAATTTACTTAAAAAGTACAATCTAGAGTTACCCTTAGACATGGTCGTTTTACAATGTTCACCCCAATTAAGCTTATTGTCGATTACCATTCTAAGATATTTATATTTGGGCACAATATCAATATCAACTTCATTGATTTTAACCTGAACATAATCCGGTTGATTAGAACGATTTCGGAAGTCAAAAATCATTTCTTTAGTTTTACTTTCGTTAATAACTAAACGATTATCTACACACCATGTAATAAATGAATTCACTGAGTTTCAATACAATGTCTCGTCATTCTTATCAATTAAACCTAATAAGACGGTATCGTCGGCGTACTTCAACAAATAATTGTTCTATCTATAATTGGATATGATCAGAAAGGTTATGTCAAAGGGAGATTTGGAGGAGAGAATATTAGGTTAGTAGAAGATGTATTGTCATATACAGAAAATAACAATCAGCCAGGTGCAATAGTTTTTCTAGACTTTGCCAAGACGTTTGATTCTATAGATAGAAATTTAATGTTTATATGTCTGAAAAAATATGGTTTTGGACAGTCATTTATTAACTGGATAAAAACTATATATATACAGATACGCAATGCCTTTTAACCCACAATGGTTGGATATCTGAAAGATTCAATATGAGATGTGGTGTAAGACAGGGTGGTCCTTTGTCTGCTTTACTTTTTGTATTAATTGCTGAGATAATGGCAACTAATATAAGAAAAAACCCACTATGTAAAGGAATAGAATTATCTAAAGTAGAAAATGAAGATCATATTGTTAAAATAGCTCAACTAGCTGACGATACTGTAATATTTACAAAGGATGAAATTAGTTTAAACCATTTTCTGTGTGAAATTGAAATGTTCTGTTCAATATCAGGTTTAAGGTTAAATAAAAGTAAATCGAAAGGAATTTGGATTGGAGCAAATAAAAACAAACAACATCGCCATTTAATATCAAATGGACCAAAGAACCAGTGAAATTCTTTGGAATCTACGTAGGGTATGATAAACATACTTGTGTTAAAAGAAATTGGGATGATACAGTTTTAAAATTAGAGAATACACTAAAACTATGGGAACAACGAAACCTTACGTTTTTTGGCAAGGTAACAGTAATAAAATCTCTTGCCATTTCGAAATTAATATACAATGCTTGTATAATAGATGTACCATCTTATATCTTTCCAAAAGTTGATACATTGTTATCAGGGCCGTAGCCAGGATCTGTCAAGGGGGGGTTCGGACACTAAATATTTGGGTCAACCCCCCCCCCCCTCTCCCAGCCTGATGCGAAGCAAATTTTGTTAAATGACACCCCTAGATGACCGGAAAAGACACTCTCGTGCAGCATGCTATATAACCAATGAGCAAAAATAATAATAATAATTTAAATGACGATAACTATTTGTTGCCGTATGTTAGATGCGCGTGCTCTGTGCGGAACCGCCGATTGTTTATCATCATGATCATTTACTTCGTATTTTGTTTTGCGTTCAAGTTCAATGCGAACGTATATATCTACAGCCCCGAAAAAAGCACACTGGGTGAAGGCAAATGCTATTTGCTAGCTCTATCTATAATATTTATTTACAGCAATTTGTTGAGGAATATAAATATGTAAATAGGTGATATTGATACATTTTAGTACGTATCGGCGTGGTCTAGAAAAAAATAATCGGATGCCATAATGTGAACTACAGTACTTGATACCATAGATATTATAGTGTAAAATATTAATATTCACTATAATCCTCTATGATACATTATACTTCATAGTCACACATAAATACTGATGTACGTCGGAAGGCTACTTTATGCATGCTGCCTGACTGCCAGTGATCTAAACAATTATAGGTACGCAGTTGTCTGGCGGTGTCCTTTGTACGAATCGTTCGTGCGCCAGCTCGCTATGAGACGCGTCAATATCATGTTACATGCAGGGACCAAACATTTATTTTTCAGGTTAAAATCGGCAACTCATTTGCAGCTTTTAGAAATTTACAGACACGTATCACTAGTTGACGCTCATACAGAGAAAAAGGTTCACGAACAAGTTTACACATTTTTCAATTTACAAACAACTTTCTGTACTGTGGGGCACGTATTTGGAGGATTTTTGGAGATGAGGGTGAGGTATTGGGCATGTCGGGGATGGGGGTTCGCAGTTGGTTAAGGGGGGTTCGCTATAAAGGGGGGGGGGGGGTCGCCTGAACCATAAAAACCCCCCCTGGCTACGGGCCTGGTTATATAGATTTTTTTGTGGCGAGGAAAAAGGGAAAAAATTAAAAGAAAAACTCTTATAAACACAGTAGATAAAGGTGGTATAAATATGGTGAATTTTAATATCTTAGTGGACTCTCTGAAGTTGAGTTGGGTTAAGAGACTGTTAAATCCTAACCCAGGTATTTGGAAATGTATTCCAAACTACTATATGCATCCAGTTGATTATACTGCGAATTGTAGTAAATTAAATACTGAAGCGCATACTGAATTAAAAAAATATGCCAGTATTTTATATGAATATGTTGAAAGCAGCTTTAAAGTTAAACAATATTGTATATTGTTTAGAGCCGCAACATTTACAAGAAATTAAGTCACAACACTTATGGGAAAACAAATTTATAACATCAATTGAGGGAAAATCTCTATATTTCAACACCTGGTTAAACTCTGGATACAAAAGAGTAAATTATATAGTCGTTAATAACAGGTTATTGACTGCAGCAGAAATTATTCCAACTCTGTCGAATATACAGAATGGATTAATTGAATACTTTGCAACAATAAATGCAATACCTGATATATGGAAAGAACAAATAAGGTTGGAAAATGCACGCATAGATATACAATTAAGAGAACATAATATATTTCATAATAGGATAAGATTGTTTTACTATTATAAGCAGTTTATAAATGATATATGTATTATTCCAAATCCTCAAATGAAATGGGAAATAGAATTTAGAGATGAAATTATTGACTGGAATGAAATATGGAATAGAAAAGTATGTAGAATGAAACACATGGTAAAAGTAGCTCAATTTAATTTTAAGTTGTTACATCGAATCCTTATATGTAAAAAAAGACTAAACAGATGGAAATTATCCACAACAGACAACTGTAATAAGTGTAAAAATCATATAGAAAATGAAAAACACTTATTAATTGCATGTAAAACCATTCAACCAGTCTGGAAAAAGTTTAAAGATATGCTGGTTCAGTGTCTTCCAAATGAGGTTACAGAGTACAGCAAGACTTCCCAAAGTGGGTTAATGTAATTTTGGGAACAACAAACAAACTTGTAAACGAATTAATTTCAGTTTTTACTTTTTGTATATATAAATCCTCCATAATATATAAAGAACTAGAAACGACAGAAAAAAAAGAATCTGCAAATATTTGGGGGCTATTTAAAAATGAAATTATAAACCTCATAAATAATGAGTATTCGTATAACTTTTATACTGCTGATCAGAAATGGAAAAATAGTACAGGATATTTGACCTATTGAATAATTAAAATATATATGTGCTGGAGATACTATCCCTACGTTTTACAATTGTATTTTATATTAGTGTGACATATGCTGTATAAGTTTTAATATAAATGTGTAGCCCTTTTTTATTTCAAGTGATTTTAAATGTAACCCTTGATTATGTTTTTAGACAATTTTAATAACTTATATGAAATCTGTAATTATTGGTATTTATTTTTTAATATATATATATATTTCTATATTTGCAATATTTATATTGTATACATGTCAATGTTATCTGCATGTATTTGTATTTGTCCAATATATATATTTTTTTCTATATTTGCAATATTTTATATCGTAAATACAAATTGTAAGTAGTAGTTGTACCAAGGTGACATCGGGTATGAAGCGTCTCACATACGCACATAGCCAAAATCGCATCTTGGACTTGCACAGTATATGGACTCTAACCTTACGGTTTTCATTAAATATATCATTCTAAATATCTAACTTCCAAACTTTTGCATCATTCCTCTTTTTTCATTTCATCCTTTTTATCTTGGTGAAAAGGGAGGATACTACATTTCCTCCCCTGAGTTTATAGCCTCTCTACTCGAACACAAATAAGATCACAAATAAAATAGTTTAAGAAAATTTTAATCATGTATTTTACCGCCATTTTTCATTTTTACATTTTAATTAACATCGTATCTAAAATTTTAAATGAAAACAAATATGGTTAATACTGAATTCAAGCATCTTATTATGTAAATATACCTGTATTTTAACTACTTTAAACACTTACTTTTAATTGTCACAAATGTACTTATATGTATATAATATATTCACCAATGAGAATTTAAATAAAAAATAATTGTTCGTATGAACAGATTTACAATCATTCGTATACAAAACATATAATAGCGGCGAGAGAACACTACCTTGTGGGGATCCGACATTAGTTATCTGTTTATCCGAAAGAGTCCCCGATATTGACACACGTTGTACTCTATTACTTAAAAAGCTACTAATCCATGTTATAAGATAAGTATTTACGTTCATATCACTAAGTTTCCTAATTAGAATGCTAGGTTGCAATGTATTAAATGCAGAGGAAAAATCTACAAAAGTTGCTCTAACATAACAATTCAAATTATCAACATGACTCTGAATCAAATGGACAAGTGTAAGAACAGCATCATCTACACATTTACGTACGTCCTTGTGTTGCGTCTCTAGTGAGAACCACGCTTTAGTGAAAGTTCTATCCTATACGTTGTATGCCTACATACTTTATTTTGGAATCATTGTAGAGGTCTAACATTAATATGCTGTAAATCAACGGCTCAATGTAAATTGTAAAACCTACCATCGGCATGACATCAACTTTGTTTGATCTCCGCCAGAAAATCTTAAGAATTCGCTTTAACTTTCTAATTTTTGTAAAAAGTACTTGTCGAGCAGCAAAAGCAATACAGAATGTAAATACATTAATGTTATTGTTAGTATGGTAGTGTGGCAACTTGTTGGTACGAGCACCGCGTGTACGCACCACGCAGAAATTACATGAAATCTTAAGAACTCAACAACATGATCGGCGAAAACTTAAAATAATTGAGATTTTCAAGAAAGCTTTGCGATCGATACTAAATATCAAGAAAGAGAATAATACATTGTTGCAATGGACTATTCAGTCGTAATTATTTTGTCATTTTGTTAAAACTCTGTCTTAAATTTTACGAAATGGCAGCAAAATTGTCACCTGGAAAAATTAATTTGAATATGCAAATAATTAGCATTGTTTCAACAGTTTTCAACAATATTTTAACTACAATTATTCTTCTTACTATTAATAAGTTTAACACTTTTTGTAATGCTATATTTAGTTTATCTTACAACGCTTTTAAAATCTTTTACAATTTCAGTTGGTTAATTGCGATGTGGAATGACATACATAACTGTAAGTGACGTATTTGTCTTTACTCTGGTTTCTCTGCATCACGCATAAATCTTTCGCCTTTTACTAAAGATTTCCGTGTAGAGGAACAGCTATTGAGTTTTAACTCAATTTTTCTCAACCCTTGTTTTTTGAACGAGGGTAATTTAAATGAAGTGTTAATGTCAGAAATGTCATTATCATCAAGACAGGCTACGAGATATACATTTATATTCAAATGTGATTTGTAAATACACTTTATTTGGTCATAATGACAGTACCCGTTATGATTTTTTATTGAAATCATAGGCCTAACAAATTACTAATAATTTAATTGTTTTCAACACAATATTGTACCGTATTTCATTGAACGCTGTGTTACGTAACAACAAACGTGATTATCAATAACTATTTCAAATATGCAAATGAAGGCATGGTTTTTGTACTTTTTTTCAATGGTTAGTCAATATTTACGTTACTATTTTTGGTTTATAATAGTTTAAATGTTACAAGGGTAAGAAAAGAATAAATAAATATTTTTATTAAGTAGGCCTATACAAAACATTTACTCGCCTACAGCTCAGGAAAAGGCCGGTGCGAGAAGTGAATACCATGTTGTGAGGACGTGTTGTGTAGGCCTGTAACTTACTTTTTAACATTTAAAATACTTTAGTGTCTTGGCTACGGCCCTGTGTTGTTATTGTGTATAGTATGTAACCAGTAAAACAAATTTTAACTACGGGCTTTGAATGTAATTTTCTCTTTATATGATACGTTTTTTCGGTACAACTTTGTGTTATCACTTTTAACATAATTATTACGCGTGCATCTTTGATAAACAATAAGTGTGCATGGCTTTTGGAGACAGAATTCGCGAATGACATTCTCTGTATTAGGCCTAAAGACGGTTCATGAGGCACAATCCCGAACTTTCGCTCATAAGACATGTGATTTCGCAAACAGGTTTTTGTTCTCCGTAAAGTCGAAAAACTCCGCTCAGCTTCAGCAGACGTTGGACAGGAACACATATACGATTAGAAGAAGTGCGCGCACGCACATTCGGGAACACATCAGGATCCGTTAATTTTACAATAGATTCCGGTAATGTAGCAGGATCGAAGCTCTTGTTGCTGCGAACACAGTCGCTTCCATCGCTGAAGCTCGGAATGAAGATGTTCGTGTCTTGGCAGATCAGATTCGTACCAAAATTCAAGTTCCTTGAAGACTTCTTCAACATTAAATTTCACGATAGCCTCGGATGCTACCAAATATTTTAAAGCATGGCCTGTTATCGGCAGAAAAACTTGGTTTTTAAATGATCAAAAAGTTGAATTGGTAATACTGCTCGGTAGTAATCTTCCACAGTGTTTCCAGGATGATTTTGATCAGTATTGGTGTCTCATGTTTTTTTGTTTTTTTTTCACAAAAAAAAGGAGGACAGGACTCCCGTGACAACCAACCCCCACCACCCGACCCCACTCCAAAAAATGGTCTGTCCCCGCATTTCAGATCTCTTAGGTTGGTAACTAGGCTATATCAAAGAACTTATAACACAAGAATCTCCTGTTCGTCCGAAGCGCGTAACAATTTCGAAAGGCATTGTGGGATAGAATAGAGCTATGGGTGGCGCCATTGTGAGCCATGGAGTAGGGCGCCCGCATCAAATTAGAAAGTCAAAATCATAGAGGGGATCTGCTAATGCTCTAGAGGGGATAGAGTAATTGACTGAGGAGTAGGGCGCCCGCATCAAATTAGAAAGTCAAAATCATAGAGGGGATCCGCTAATACTCTAGGGGGGTTAGTAGAGCAGTTAGTGCCATAAAAATAGCCAAGTTGTGCACTTTATTACCAAAGCATGAAACTTGCCACAAAGTTTCTTTGATGTATATAGATTAAAAATATCGGGGGGTGCCAAGTGTCCAACGTCCGGTATGGCGGCCATCTTGATTTCAAAATGGCCACCATAAAAACAAAAAGTCTTCATATCTTGGCAACTATAAACAGTAGAGACTTGATTCTGGTGTTAAATTGTTCACAAACCACATATTTCTATTTGCTCTAATGAAAAGTTTCGTCAAAAAATGACCGGAAATGACGTTTCTCCCAGTTTGACCTTTGACCTCTTATCTGTATATCTCAGTAACTACTGATCATTTTCAATCGATTTTGGTGTCATTTTGTTCAGAATAGAGACATTTATATTTGTAGTAATGAAACATTTTCACATAAAATGACTGGAAATACAATTTATAACCTTTGACATATATAATATGTGAACATACTGTATGTGGTTTACATTGGTATAAATGCACCTAATTTTTTTTTTAACGAAATAAATGACACTGCAAAAATGAGCAGGAATTATTATTCTGAATTTTTGACTTTTGATGTGATAGGATAGGCGTAAAGTATGACAGATCACTGAGAAACAGCAATCACTGAGCTCAACTATGCCGACTTGTTTGCTAAACTGTGATGTGTCAATCGTTAGATAAAAGTTTTGGTCCTCTCTCCATCATCTTTTTTTTTTGCAATGTATTATACCATATGGACAATTGTCTGAAATAAAAGTTGAATTGAATTGTTAGATGCCATTTGGAAATATTTTTGATGTAAAGTAGCATTCTTTCGTTGGCCTCTTTGATGTTGCATATGAGACAAGTTCGGAAAGTTTTCATTTTCATGAGTTAAGAGAATACCGTCTTTCAAACTTACTACAAACTTATCCTGCATTTGTGCAGTAGACCTACTTTCATTAGTCAGAAACTCAGATAATTCTTGTTCATTTTCGTTGCATCTAAAAAAATGTACTCCATTTTTATGGTAATGGGCCTTTGCTGTAAACCATCTGTATCCTTTTCCTCGATTTTCTCTACTCATTGATTTTTTAGCAAAATCCGAACCAAATCAATTCGTAAAAGACATCTCAATATAATTATTCAAGTAATTCTCAAATTAGTGACATGGACCTACAATATACTGTTCTGTACAAGACCTTTTTAGGCATCCACTTGTGAACTTTCACTTTGAAGGTCTTGGTCTCCTAATCATACAAGAAACAATGTCTGATTTAATCAATCAAAGTAGTGGGTCCAGACAAAGAAGGGGATGTAAGACCATCCACAGACAAAGAAGGGGGTATAAGACCATCACAGACAAAGAAGGGGGTATAAGACCATCCACAGACAAAGAAGGGGGTATAAGACTATCCACAGACAAAGAAGGGGTGTAAGACCATCCACAGACAAAGAAGGGGGTGTAAGACCATCCACAGACAAAGAAGGGGGTATAAGACCATCCATACACAAAGAAAGGGGTGTAAGGCCATCTACAGACAAAGAAGGGGGTGTAGGACCATCCACAGACAAAGAAGGGGGTGTAAGACCATCTACAGACAAAGAAGAAAGGGGTGTAGGACCGTCCACAGACAAAGAAAGGGGTGTAAGGCCATCCACAGAGAAAGAAGGGGTGTAAGACCATCCACAGACAAAGAAGGGGTGTAAGACCATCCACACAGAAAGAAAGGGGTGTAAGACCATCCACACACAAAAAAAGGGGTGTAATACCATCAACAGACAAAGAAAGGGGTGTAATACCGTCCACAGACAAAGAAGGGGGTGTAGGACCGTCCACAGACAAAGAAGGGGGTGTAAGACCACCCACTGACAAAGAAAGGGTATAGGACCACTTACAGACAAAGAAGGGGGTATAAGACCATCCACAGACAAAGAAGGTGATGTAGGACCATCCACAGACAAAGAAGGGGGTGTCGGACAATCCACAGACAAAGAAGGGGATGTAAGACCACCCACAGACAAAGAAGGGGGTGTAAGACCATCCACACACAAAAAAGGGATTATAAGACCATCTACAGACAAAGAAGGGGGTATAAGACCATCCACAGACAAAGAAGGGGGTGTATAAGACCATCTACAGAGAAAGAAGGAGGTGTAAGACCATCCACAGACAAAGAAGGGGTGTAAGACCATCCACAAACAAAGAAAGGGGTGTAATACCATCAACAGACAAAGAAAGGGGTTTAATACCATCAACAGACAAAAAAGGGGGTATAAGACCGTCCACAGACAAAGAAAGGGGTTCACGACCATCCACAGACAAAGAAGGGGGTATAAGACCATCCATAGACAACGAAGGGGGTGTAGGACTATCCACAGACAAAGAAGGGGGTGTAGGACCATCCACATACAAAGAAGGGAGTGTAGGACCATCCACAGACAAAGAAGGGGTGTAAGACCATCTACATACAAAGAAAGGGGTGTAAGATCATCCACAGACAAAGAAGCGGGTATAAGACCATCCACAGACAAAGAAGGGGGGTATAAGACCATCCACAGACAAAGAAGCGGGTATAAGACCATCCACAGACAAAGAAGCGGGTATAAGACTATCCACAGACAAGGAAGGGGGGTATAAGACCATCCACAGACAAAGAATGGGGTATAAGACCATCTACAGACAAAGAAGGAGGGGTAGGACCATATTACCGAGGAAGCATAGGCCTACAAAAAGAAGATGCAATCAAAATAGGCCTACCAGCCACTTGGAAAACAATAAATTGTAGAATAACTGAGGCTTGATTGTTGAAATATAAAGGGTTCTTTGTAAGGTCATTAATAATATATTGATATAAACACGATCATCATACTATTCATTTGACATTCAAATACAGTCTATCTCGAAAAGAAGCTCATACTATCACCTTTTCGAGGTTTGACGGTATTCCATAACATGTATGTTATTTCCTCTGTCAAACTATTAAAACTTTTAGCGAATCAGAAGGTGCCAACATCGTTGAACTAATAATGGTACCACCAAGCACAATATTTACCAATTCTATGTACAATATACAATTTAAGTACATTAATCATTTAATATAATTACGCCTATCAGGTCAAAGTTCAAAATTAGGTGCATTTAAGACCACCAAAAACCACATACAGTATATTCACATAATTAAAAATCAATAATTAAATGTCAAAAGTCATAAATTGTATTTCTGGTCATTTTATGTAAAAATGTTTCATTACTACAAATATAAATGTATTTATTCTGAACAAAATGACACCAAAATCGATTGAAAATGACCAGTAGTTACAGAGATATACAAATACGAGGTCAAAGGTCAAACTGAAAGAAACGTCATTTCCGGTCATTTTTGGACGAAAATTTTCATTAGAGTAAATAGAAATATATAGTTTGTGAACAATTTGAGACCAGAATTAAGTCTCTAATGGGTATAGTTGCCAAGATATGAACATTTTTTGTTTTTATGGTGGCCATTTTGAAATCAAGATGGCCGCCATACCGGACGTTGGACACTTGGCACCCCCCGATATTTTGAATTTATATACATTATAGAAACTTTGTGCCAAGTTTCATGCTTTGGTAATAAAATGCACAGCTCATGTCATTAACTGCTCTACTAGGTAGAGTAATTGACTTCCTAGTTTGGAGGGGGCGCTGCTCCATGCTGTGAAATGGCGTCGCCCAGTTTGACCTTTTAACCCTGTACTTCCGATACTGTGTTTTGAATGCAAATTGAAGAACAGGAGATTCTTGTGTTATAAGTTCTTTGGCTATATGTAGGCACTTTATGATCCCGCCACTTTTTTATTGATGTTATTTAATATTTTCGATTATATTTTGATATATTCATATCATATACGTACTATGATAGTGATGCCATTCCAATTTAAATAGGGCATTGAATTAAACGGATATGACAAGGATCTTGCACCAAGAAGCCGAAAGCATCTCATATAGGCGCGGGCAGGTTGAATATGATAATCCATCATTTTGATACTGTGACGCCTGGGTCTCGAAGACTAATCACACTAATTGATTAAAACTGAACGTTGTCGTTGACACCCCGACGTTTTTGTGTGCATGTTCTGTTGTTGTTAGAAAAGTTTTCATAAGAATTAATCAATTTAATTATTAATTTGTGCCTGGGCCTAGCCTACTTTGTAAACATGAGAGACGTAAGTGGGTATTTAAAGGAGCAGCAAAGTCAGGGAAGTGTGGATTTAGTTCAAGAATGGACAGAAATTGAGGAATTCTACAACAAAAAGTAAGCTTCCCATTACTTTAGTTAGGCCAATAATATTGAATAGTGATTCAGCAATATTGAGTGATATGAGGCTTGAAAAGTGGTTAGAACCCCGGTGCAGAATATTCACCGCGGCCTCTACCAATCATATCGTAGGCCTAGACAAGCAATTTTGCTTTAGTACTGTGTTTTTATACACATTTGACTAGGCATATGCATATAGGCTAGTGCACAATTTGTTGAACACAAAATAAAAACACGAAAACAAAAGTAAATTTTCATTTGTTATCTTTTTTAAGGCTCTGGCATCAATTGACAGAAAAACTATTGGTTTTTGTCAAGAACCCAGTATTTGCTGACGGAGACGGTCTTCTACAGGTAGGCCTGGCCTATATATTTTTATTTTATATATGTATGGATTTATTTAAAAAGTTTGTTTGATAAAAAATAAAAAAAAAAGAATAAAAAAGACACCGCTCCAGTTTTGGACGCTGAGTAGTTACATTTGTATATCACCACAGTTATTGATGGGATCACCACAGTTATTGACGGGTGCACCACATGTGTTTCATGACAACATTTTTACAAACATTTGAACGTAAAGATAGGCCTATAAATATATACTGTAAAAAAATTGAAAGGATATATTTTCATGATTGATTGATTGAAAATAAACATTTAATCTTATAATTCATGAAATTATTTGTACCATTGCACAAATATAAAACATTTCATATTTTGTTTTAAAACAATAAGGCAACTATCCAATTTGTATGCATTGCGCACATGCTGAAATTGCACTCTTGTAAAAGTTCAATAGAGTATTTATTGAATGTGACCCAATCCCCCAATAAAATGACAAAATATATTCAGGTGTGTTTTAATCTGATGTAAATTCAATAGTTTACAGATTCTACCTTTTCTGGATAAATACTCATCTATGTACACATGTTTTATTTTCTTAGATGTATGAGAATTTTATTGCAGACTTTGAACACAGAATCAATTTGCTTTCACTCACAGAGATTGTTCTAATTATCATCAAGCAATGCAAAGGTATTACAAATTATTGCTATAAAATTAAATAAGTCTGTAATTTGTCATTTTAATATCATGGTAATTTAATTACCATATCTTTGGATATAATCCCACTTCAGGTCTAATCCCACTCCCTACTACTTATGTCTATGTTGTTTTCTAGCGGGGGATTGGTGGCATTAATACCAGTGGATATGTACGGTATACAGGGAAATTTATTTAATATTACTTATTTCAATATTTTTTTTTTATTCACAGAAGACTCGGCGGCATTAGAATTTCTCAATAAGTTGAAGGAAAAGGTAAAAAGTATAATCATGATAAATACAGCATCTATATTATTTGGGTTTTTGTCTTACATGACACACACTCTCTCTTTCAATTAATGGAAATTAATCAGGATAGTGCGTACATTTCCCTTTTAAGCTCTACTTCTAGGCCCATCTTGGTTACTAAAGGATGTGTTGACATCCGCGTTCCCAGCCTTGGGGAAAACACACTGGCACATTCATTGTTTACTATAGACAGATAGATACAATGATGTTTGATTGTTTGAAATAGCACCCTCTTTGTTTGGGTGTACATTCTTTCCAAATAACAGACACCCCCTATGCTGGCCTAATATTTTGTCTGGTTTTCTGGAAGGCCTAATAATCAGAATGAAAAAAAAGAATTTTGGTGATCCACTTGACAGTGATTCATTTCACCTTTTGGTTAATCAGTCATTTGAATTTTGAACTCTTTTGTTTGTTTGTTTCGTTATGTATTTGTTCGTTTCCGTATTTGATTGTAGGTAAAAGACCATGTGGAGGCAACAGTCCTTTGTTCAACATCCATTGCAATGGTCATGCTGAAAACCAGTGATCTAGACACAACCAAGGTAACAGAAGCAATTGTCTTAAGCTCATTCTACACTATTAAAATGTGACAACAAATGTGATGTGCCCATATATGGACATGATGATGTCATATCACTACCATATGTGGGCATATCACTACCATATGTGGGCATATCACTACCATATTTGGGCACATCACATTTTAAAGCTCTGTTCACACAATCAGAGTATCTTGACTGAAATTCAGTTGTTTAGTAAGACCCTATTATATAGCTATTGGTATTAGCATTATAAATGGGTAGACTTAAGAGTGAGTGATTGGCCGAGCGATTAAGACAGTGGAACCGTAATTACGTAGCCATAACATCGGCAGAGGTTCGAGGCTTACTCACTCCATGGTTCTGGTGGTAGAACGAGTCTTCTCAGATAAGGACGATAAACCGTAGGTCCAGTGTACACAAGTAGCTTGTGCACTTTAAAGAACCTAGTACATCTTTCGAGACGAGTAGGGGGTTACCCCGGTGTATTAGTACATCACAGCCACTGATCATAACTGGGCCCTCTGGGAGACCAGTCTTTGACTGAAGAGGTCACCCAGTTTAAAAATAAACTAACAAGACTGATTAAATGTATGTTGCCTTGTTATTTACAGTAATTAAAAAAAATCCAACTCCAATAAAAAGCATTTTCTCAAAGGTGGTGATTTAAATCAAAATAATGATTATTTGTATCCTGTCCTAAAAAAACATAAACATAATATGCCATTTTGCAGTTTTAAACATTTTAAAAATTACTATTAGATTACTGTTTTTTCATCTAATTTTTGGTCAATGTGAATAACTGTTATGTGACATTAAAATGGCATATTCAACAAAAACAAAACAATAAAAAAATAATATTTTCAAATTTATATGTTTAAAGTTATTAAACATTAAATTTAAATGTTTTTCTTTTAGAAACTGGTTGATGAATGTCAAGCATTACTAGATAATATTGATGGCGTAACAACGGTACATGGTCGCTTCTACGACCTGTCAAGCACTTATTATAAAATCATCGGTAACCATGCCAACTACTATCGTGATGCTCTTCGATTCCTAGGGTGTATGTCAATTGATGACATACCTGGTAAGTATGTGTAGTAGTAGTACTGAATATTCATCTAGGCTCGCACTGGCCGATCGCCAAGTCGCCATGGGCGAAAACGTTTCTAGATTGGCGAAAAATAAAACGGCTACTTTAGCCATTTTGGCGATGACATATCATAAAATAGATAATTAAATAATCATTTTGGCGAAAGCATAAAGTCCAACTAAAAGGTCCATTTGTCGATCTCCAAGCATTTATTTTGTTCGTTATCACGTTGTTTACTTCAAGCTCCATTTTTCGTCAACTTGTTTCGTTGTACCAGGCGTCTCTTTGTTATTTCAAAAAGATGGAGATACCAGAGAGAGAGGTAGACTGCTCAGACGTTACACGACACATGGATGATGAAGTCTACCCAAACTATCACGTGTTGTGCGCTGCACAAACGATCGACTACGTAGCCGACGGTCGGCTAATTACCGGGATTGTCTATTTTTCGATAGGGGTGTACTTTTCAGATTAAAAAGAAACATTATAGTATCTTCGATGAATGACGTCTTAATCTTATCGAAATCAAAAATGTATGCGTTATGCATTTTAGAGTCTTCCAATTTAATGTAGTTTCATATTTTACCCTTAATAAACTTCCCTCGTGCGTCAGTGTAAACAAAACAACATGCGGGAAATGGTAGAGTCTAACGGGGATTTAGCTAAACACACACGTGCATCTGAGCGGGGCCGGCCGCCGGCTTCTGTGTTGTTGTGTAAATAAATAATAATCGGATAAATTTCTCGCCCTGACAAAAACGCTTCGGCGCAGCCTTGAGGGATGGAAAGACGTGTACTCTGTGCTTTGGCCTATATTATCTTACGTTTAACAACGATACGAGTGTTCGTTTGCTAGGAATTTTCCTCAATATTTTTAGCATACGATATACCGTTGCGTTGTTGTACATAATTTTGTAGGCCTAGGCCGGCGGTTCTGCACTTTCGCACCTCTTGAGCATACCCAATTTAAGCCGTCACAAGCAAACATGACCAGCCAAGCGTAAAAAACAAAAGTAACATAGCGTTCAGGGGATTTTAGAAAACTGTAAAATGTTTCTTATTAAATTGATAACTGTATAAATGCTGTATGATTAAAAGCAGTTTGAACAATTGTTTTGATCATGTAAAAAAAATACAAAAAAAATATTTTTTTTAATCATACAGTGACAGTGATTTATTTAGGCATGGTTCTTTATCTCAATGCCTTACGAAAATGTTCAGAGAACTGTGTATAGACAGACCTGTTGACATAGATAAATTGACTAAAATGTTTTTACCACTATATTTCAAAAATTTTAAATTTTGGCTAATGACCGATTCATTTGGCTAAATAAAAAAATTTGACTTTAGCCATTTTGGCTATAGATAAACTGATTTGACTAAAAAAAATATTTCGACTTTCGCCAAATGGCTAAACAAAATGAAATGTTAGTGCTACCCCAGTTCATAGTAATTATTACTTTTGCCTGATTAACATTATATATTATTAATTTAGAGAAATAAATTTATTTTGGAAATTGCTTCATCTGCATCACATTATGTGTTGTACTGAATATTCTTAATTAATTATTGAGAACACTAGACTAGGCTTATTTTAATTGAAGATTTTTAATGAAAATATTTTGAATATCAAAAGCTTTTTAAATATTTTTCTTGTAGATGGTGAAAAAAAGGAGAGAGCTTTTAATCTTTGTTTGGCTGCACTTCTTGGTGAAGGTATCTTTAATTTTGGAGAACTGGTAAATATATCATTTACATAATCTTTTTTTTTGATAAATTTACATTATAGTTATTTCTGATTGATGCTTTATGCTATGCTATTATAAATAATTCTACAAAACAAAAACAAAATAAAAAAACTCCCCTCAAAAACGAGGATATTTAAGTTATATTAATTTATTCAGGTTGTGCACCACCTGGAATTAATTTATGCAAATAAGGAAACTGTGCTAATATATTCAGCCCAATCAGTGTGTGCATTTGGTGAAAATTTAAGCAATGTTTGCAGTGTGGAAGAACGGTTAAACCATGTATTCTGGTACTTGACAGTGAATTCCCAAAATACCCGCTTATATAGAGAAAAAATATTTAGAAATTTAATAAATTACTATGAAATCATTTTAAAATTTTAATTTTTTTGTGGTTGTTAGAGAAACACAATGAACAGTTTGGTATTATTACTTTAAATTTCAGCTTGCACATCCCATTTTGGATTCATTAAAAGGAACTGAAAAGACTTGGTTGGTTGATTTACTGTATGCCTTTAATAGCGGTAACCTAGTGCAGTTTGAAACACTCAAAACCACTTGGAGTCAACAGGTAAAATACTTACCACTATAGGGAGAGTTTTACTGTCTTGATGATGCTACCTTGTTAGCAAATAGTTTCTGTAACTAAGCACCATTAGATACTAGGATGATAATGATCGACGAAAAAATCGCCCGATGGTGGTGTCACAAACCAATCGCATTTTTAAATGTATTTTTCCTTCAAAAAACAAAAATTTAAAAGTTTTTATCCTAGAACTATAGGATAATTATTTGTGCTGTCTTTGATGAACAAATAATATTTTCATAAGTTTAATCAGATGACAACATGATTAGTACGACCGATAATATTGTGATAACACATTTTTTTGTTCTTATCGATCATGTCATTTGATTAAATTTGTATTTTCATAAAACACAACATAAATGATTATCCTATAGTTCTATGATGACAACTTTTCCAATTTGTTTTGTTTTCTGTAAGAAGAATGTGTGTTTATATATTTATTGTTGTACATCATCCTAGTACTGTATAAACTAGCTTTTATTGTTTTATGAAAACTTGTAAACAAATGAAATTGTTATCATAATTTAAAAAAGAATTAATTAACTTTTGTTTGTTTGTAACAGTTATTTCTATTGTCATTGAATAAAAACACATTAATAAAACCCTTTGGACACCCATATTAAGGTTGTTTGTTCTACTGTATTTGATTTACCTTTTAGCCTGACCTAGCTGCTAGAGAATTAAACTTAAGACAGAAGATTTGTCTTCTTTGCTTGATGGAGATGACATTCACTAGGCCGGCCAATAATAGAAGCATTACCTTCCAAGAAATAGCTGGGGCTACAAAACTACAGATGGATGAGGTTAGTATTGAAAAACCAGGCTAAAAAATAGTATATATTATGAGATGAAATCGAGGCATATACTATAATCTTCAGATTATGAAGGGGTTAATAGCCTGATAAAATCCAATTTAATATTTTGCTTTACATACAACATACATTGCTATTAACTTCCAAGCAACTACAAGCCCACAAGCTAGTGTCTCACAATACAGAACATTGTTTTTTATTGAACTACATTTTTTTTTCAGTTCTGAGTTTTGCAACTGAACCTAACAGCTTAATTTTTAAACATATTCACTAAAATCAATTGTCTTTTCCGTCATCTTGGGTTACCACATTTTAAACATTCCACATTCCCAATGTGTTTATTTTTGTGTTCATTAATTTGTAACACTCATGTTGCCATCTTTTTATTATATATGTGATGTTTTAACTTCAATAAATATATAAACTTGTATCATTAATCTAGATCTTACTTTCATTTTGAGGTATTTTTTCTCCATTATTCACAGGTTGAGATTTTAGTGATGAAAGCTTTGTCATTGGGATTAGTAAAAGGCTCTATTGACCAGGTGGATGCCAAGGTACATATGACCTGGGTACAGCCACGGGTACTGGATAAACAACAGGTGATTATGCTAATTTATTCATCATTTAATTTCTATAGCTATTTTGCATTCTCAGTGTATACACCATGGAAACGGACAGAGTCTTACCACCATCTGGTATTGTTTATATTTAATAAATCTGGGAATTGATAACAATAACTTGCGTTACATTTATTAGAACGTTAAGGGGACACCTTCTGTACCCAACAAAATTCTCCCTTATGTTGCTCTTTGTTCATTCATGGGAACGTCTCCTGAATAGGGGTGCGACAAAGGAGGGGTTCTTGTACGTTTAACAATTGATGATCTTTACATCATGATGCTCTTATTATTCTAAACCTTCTTTTAACAAGTACATAGTTGATTGAAATAATTTACTTTCTGTCCTTCAGATTTCAATAATGCAACAGAGACTGGTTAACTGGTGCGCCGATGTCAAATCCATGCAGATGTTAGTGGAGAACAAAGCGCATGATATCCTTGATAAATTATGATCACAATCCAGAAAGGAATAGCACAAAAATATAAAAAACTAAACAAAAAAAATTCTGTTGTAAATGTCACCAGTTATCACAAATCAGCATTCACACTTGTTCTGTTTATTAAGCTCTGTCTACACTGTTAAAAAAGTGTGATGTGCCCAAATATGGTATTAAAAAAACAGTGCTGACTGGGAACAAGTGTGAATGAAGCATTAAAGTGTTGTGAGATACAAGCTGAGATATGACTGAATTTATAATTCAGCAAATTAATTTAGAGCTCAGTTAACTTATAATATAGACATGAGTTTAAAGCTACTAAGGTTAGTGTTGTGTTGAAATAAAACTTTACTGCCGGTTTGTGATTACTGTCCAACACTGATTTAGTATTGGGGATCATTTCAAAATTATTTTACTGCAGTTACATATGTACAAGTATGATTACCCAAGAAAATCTTGCTAAATAATTGCATAAACAGGGTAACAGAGTAAACCATGTACTTGCAGTAACTGCAGTACAATCATTTGGACAATATTCAATAAAGTAAACTACTGCAAAAACGTCATTTAAAAGTGTCGGTTATTATTAGACGTCTGTTACATTGCTTATATTATCTTGTCATTTTTACATAAGGTTTAAACCTGGTCTGAGAGAAAATACAATAAAAGATGGAAATCTAAAATAGTATTCTTTTTTATTCAAAGACACTTTGAAAGTGTTAGCAAAAGGTACTAAAAATATATTGGTAAATGAAAAAAAGATCACACTATGCTAAAAATAAAATGATAGCATCTGAATCGTGAATATACTGTAACAAGTGTATAAATCTGGATGCTTCATAAGCTTTTTCAAACTTTGTGACAAAAAAAATGTGATGTGCCCATATATAGACATAATGATTTTCTATATACATCTAGTCAACTGTTATGTTGTACTGTACTTGTTATATTTCAATTAATATGCTGACAGCCGATAGTGTAGGACTGTAAATTACATGCATGGTTGACCATGATGTTGGAAATTGAAGTGACTTATTATGTACACTATGATCATGATGCATACTGTACATGGTGTAAACAGTTACAGTATGTCATTTCACTTCTAAGGTTTAAAGTTCTGGCAAATTTGTTTGCATTGTGCCTAAGTCCTTGTGTTACGTATTAGTGGGAACCAAGCTTAGATTGAAAACCACTGATACTGGGGTCTGTTGCCAACAAATAAATAAAATGTCCTCTATCCACATAAATTGTATTTTTCAATTTATTTTGTATAATTATTTTGACATTTAAAGCATTGTATGATTAAAGTTAATATTATAATTGCACATAAAATGGAAATAATTCTCTATATTTCATACTAAAATAATCGACAGTATTTAATTCAATCAAATACGATTGCCGTCACGTCTCCTAACCCAAATATATATATAATGGATATCATACATCTAAACATGTTTATGTTACTCGCAGATTATATTTTAAAAAGTATAAAGTTAGGCTACATAGTAGCCCTGTCTCGCACCAAGTTGCCTTCCATCCAGATTACTTTTTACTCTAGCACCATTCATAATAAGAAACTTTGAAAACTCCCAGTATCAACTATTGGCACCACTAGCTTGTAGCATTCTTATAATTTGCAGATAATTGTTGTAATGACTGTACTTATGTTCAATAACAGGAATTTCCATTCACACTACACGTTTACTTAGAATAGACTTATGTCTGTCTTACTTGGCTTTTACATTGAGAAACAAATAACACTGTACCTGTAATAATGATGGCTGACTTTTATAGCACCTAATACATTTTTTCTAAGCATTTTACACACAAAACCAGTCCATGAAATATCCTAAAGCTCTCTACGTCACAAAATGTAATGTGCCCATATATGGTCATGATGATGTCATATCACTACCATATTTGGGTATATTACTACCATATTTGGGCACATCACACGTTTTTGTCAAAGCTTAACACCAAAAATGTGATGCAGAAGAACCGTTTTCACTACCAGCACTTTGAAGCTCTCAAATGAGAATTCGTCAATTTGATGTATTTACTTTAAACAAGGCAATTATTAATTAATACAATTTTAAAACTTTTTAAGAAATATTTTTCAGAATTCCAACTACTACTTGATAATAAATTTACTCAATTATAAAACATTTTCCATAATTTTGACAAAATAGTTAAAATGCACTACTGTACATGTATACATTATCCTACGTTTTACACTACAATATTTGCAAAGTAGCATGCCTTATATTTCAACCATTACATTTAAATGTCATTGGAAATTTAAACATGCGAAACGTTATATAATAGCGACCATTTGTGATGATAGACGAAAGAGATGGTCATATACAAACGATATATCTGCATAGGTATACAGTATAATTAAGCCAAGTATACACGTTGTTTTCGATTGTATTTGGTAAATTTAATGTTCATCTAGCATCGCAAAAGCTCAATATTTTTAATGAAAAAATTGGAATTCACATAATTTTGAAATTATCCCTAACTGGAAAGATATTATTTAAAAGCTTGATAAAGACGTTGAACAAAGCTAATTCTTGTTTTAACATCTTCCACAGTTGCTGTCAAACCCCAGAACTCAAAACGTTTCTCAACTACTGCTGTCCAAAACAAGCCCCACATACCTAATATTGTTGCGACAGTAAATATCAAGTCAACAAAAAATGTTAGAGCACCGAGAACCAAGGCCTTTAATATGTACATAGCAACTAGTAGTAGAATAGCTTGCCAGTAAAAACCTTGTTGTTTGATGTTTTCTAGCTTCGCTTTTTCCAACACACCAGTCATCTTGTTTAAAACGGTTTGTAACTCTGTGCCTTTTGCCGGATCACTCCCATCTGTTTCTGTAAGAAATAAAAATACACTAATTATAATTGAAGTAAACTTCCATGGTATGTTTGCCTCTCTCCACCCAGGTGTACAAATGGGTACCTGGTAGGGTCTTAATTGTTACTAGCTGCAGTATGGTAGCTGAGTATTTGCTTCATATGTGCTTGATCCAATGACCGGGGTAATAACGTAAAGCGGAGAGATTTCGACTATTCATTTTTATTTTTATTTACCATCTTTTTTAAAGAGACCGTGCACATTCTTAATTATTCATCACTAATAATCGTTAATCACTATACAAGTTTGACATTTTATTTCATTAAATAATTCTGTAGTTTGGTTTTAAATTGACGCTCTAGTTAATTACTCTATATAATCTCTTTGGTCAGCAGAGTACTGAGCTTTGAAATTTAATATTTTTGTGTTGGCTCTTTGGTCTAAAGTTTCCTTCAGGTCAGGTTTGTCAAATTCAAAATAAAAAATAACCTCTTACCATCTTTCGTGACAATGTCCAGAGTGGCCCTGACTCCTTCATGGTCAGAATAAAATATGTCAAACCCTGGAATCTGTCCCATGGTCAAGCAACAATCACGGCATATGATGTCTTTGCCGTTACCATTGTACATGATGTAGTCTATCCGAATGCCCTCTGTTAATTCTTCTTCTTTCTTTTTCATATGGGTGTACAAATTATTTGGTTTGTCACATGTGTTGCCAAGGTTGCCGTCCTAGATAAAAAGATGGCTATTATATTTCAATTTTATTTTTTTTAAAATACCCCTTTTTTGTTCTCTGGATTTTATGTACGCATAAAACGACCATGACGTCATCATTCTTGTTGTTTTGTTTTTACTTTGTTTGCTACAACAATTGTGTGTTTATCAATTATCAATTTTTACCTCTTTATTTGGTCTTTCTTGCCACGCATCTTTCAAATTTGCGTTTGTTCTTATAATCTGCATGGAGAGGGAGCTCTCCTCTGAGTTGAAATCCCCCATAACTAGGTTAACATCACTTGATTGACAAGTCTGCCGAACGAAGCTGCTTAGCTCGTAAGACTGGACAAGACGGTGCGCATAGTATTCATCCTGGTCAATAAAGTTCTCATGGTGAGATGGTCCATACATTGCTGTCATCTACAAACAAAATAAACCACATTTGTACAACCTTAGGGACACCTTCACCCTTAATAAAGATTGGCTATAATGTCATTACATTATTTCCCCCTTGTTCTTTTCACTGGAAAGTGTCCCCTTGATAGGATGAATGGAAATATTATAAAGTAGTATTGTGCAAAAAGTACAAATAGATAAACTGATAATACTTACATGTGTAGTATATACATTTATTCTGAGACCATCTATTTCCACTTGGCATAAGCCAACTAGTTTCTTAGCGTACCAATCACAGTGCCGTATCTTGTGTGGGAAAGCATTGAGAGAGAATGCTTTCTGGGCTGTGTCCAGAATTGGTCCTTTTGAAAATATACATACTCCACTGCCTATGAAGCCACTGTAGATAAAAGACAATGGTTAAGGGTGAAAGGTGTTAAACATACCCCAGGGTAAGGCCATGTTCAGACCCATAAATAATTGTTAGAGTTATCTATGCGGTGTATACATTTTCATGTCTAAACTAAGCTGAGAATTAGATATTATCTTTGCATCTAGAGCCTGGTATAGAGTATGAACAGACATTCAAGTTGATGTGGCTAGGCTACAAAAGATGTTATTTTTCAACATGTTATGTCATGGAATATCAGTTGACATACTAATACTATAGCACCCATGACCAGTGACAATGAAACATCCATTTAAATTCTAGGTGACTTTTATGCCATGGATTGATGTCTAACTTGCATTAGATAAGCAAATCTAACACAGCGCTGGTTTAGACATAGCCTGTACAAATAATAAAAAAAAACACTCTGTAGTGTATTACAATAGAACCTCTATTAAGGGGACACATTCAAGATCCAACAAAGTATCCCCTTGATAGTATCCTCTGAATAGGGATTAGCCATAGTGTTAAAGACATATCTTGACTCTCTTTTGTTTTCTGAAGTGTCCCCTTGATAGTATCTTCTGAATAGGGATTAGCCATAGTGTTAAAGAAATATATTACATAGCCTATGTAAATACGCAAACGTGATTGGTTGAAACTGCATCACTTACGCTGCGAGGATCGTAAATCGTATATATCCTCGAGAACGATGATATTGACTGAGTAATTTTCGCGTAATTATCGTGTCCCTGTCACTAATCATATAAATTCTCGAGTACGATGATACTGACTGTGTAATTTTCGTGTGGCAACACTCGCATTTGCCGATAAATAAACAAAAGTCATCTACTGGGTCTTGAACTCGCGATGAAATTGTCACTCCATCACAAGACAACGCTTCATGCGCTGCGCCACGGAACTTGCTTGACGAAATTAGTCATCTAAACTATTTAAACATAGCATACATAGCGCCCTCATTTATTTTTAGTCCTCCCTAGATGTGATGAAACACCGTTTGTGATTGGTTAATACTCACAGTAGTTACGGGTACGCGCGCGACGCACTGAACATCTGGTTATTCGGCTCGAAAGAAGACGAATTATTATTTATTCGGCCTACCTGATAATATTATTATTATTAATGTAGGCTTATTGATGGAAATTCTTCTGTTATTATTTAAACGACCTAGGCTAGTGAATATGTTATTGTCAAGGAATCATTAATTAGTAATTATCTGTAGTATATTATTCTTCGAAAGGTAAGGTGTCTGGGCAGCTTATTTACATACAATACAAAAAGGAGGCCTAGCTACCCGACCCAGCAGATATTCTTACTTGTTGTTGGCTATGTAATATAACAGATATCGCCTTTTATATCGGTAAAATATAAGATTAGACATCCCCTCGGGAATGATATTAAGTTCTTGGGAATTATATATTTCCGTCAGCTGGCGCTTCGGGAAATATATATTCCCTCGAACATAATATCATTCCCTCGGGGATGTCTAACCTTATATTTAACCTCTAAGCAGTCAATATCTGTATAATATTGACTCTCTTTTGTTTTCTGAAAGTGTTCCCTTCATAGGGTGTTCCAAATAAGGTGTTCTACTGTATACAATATGCATGACTATAGACAGTACATTAGAATGTCTGGATAATATTTAACAAACCTGTAAAAGTAATGAGAATATGGTAAAACATTCTTTAGTCCTTCTTGTAGGTCTTTGATATCACTATTAGTAAAAACCTTTAAAAAAAAGTACAGTTGATTACATTACAGTTTATTCAATTCATTTCAAATTTTATTTTCTTGTATAGAAATTCTGTTACAGTGCATATACATAAATATAATACTATATAATAGTTATATCCTTTAGTATAATCCCACCCCCACTAAATTGGGGCGACTTTCGGAGGTGGGACTATACCCAGGGAAACGTAATTCACGAAAAAAAAAAAAATTAATAATCATTTCTTGTAAAAACTCATTTGACCTGGCTAGAGAGATGCCTACATTCAGACCAAAAGTCAAGACTGGGACTATACCCGGGATATGCCTGTTTGTGAAATCAGACATAGTAGGGGCTGGGGTTAGACCAGAAGTGATAAAATGAAAAAAAAAAACAGTATATCTGTTATAAACTAGAAAGCTAACTTTAAAATTCTCCTACATAGGATTTCTCCGGTAAAAAACAAAATATACTGTATATATCTGTATGTGTCTTAATGCAAGATTCAAGATTCAAGAAATTTTATTTGTCCATAAAAATGGAAATTCACTTTGCTTGGTAGATTAAAACAACAGTATTGCAACAATTTAAAACGTGCAGTATTATAACAGATTAAAAATACAAGATAAAAAGTTAAAAATACTGTTAAAAATGTAAAACTATTAAAAATTGCATTAACGTCTTACATTAGAATTAAAAATATGAATGCTATTTACAACGAAGGATTTTCTAGTTCTACAAAGATTTGCTCTTTGAGGTCGTAGCCTAATGCCTGATCTATTTAAGTTATAACAGTAATGTAACAGATGAGTGGGGTCTTTCATAATATTGTTTACTTTTTTTAGAATACTCTTTTCATAGATAAATGAACAAGGCGTTAGATCAGCTTTAATAATACGTTGTGCAATTTTACGTGGTCTCTCAATATTTTTCTTATCATTTTCAGTAAAGTTACCATAAAAACATCCAATGCTAAAAGATAAAATACTTTGAATAATACTTTGATAAAATAGAATGCTGTTTGTGATTTAGGCTAATTTCACTACAAGCATGTGTATGCGAGTTTGGTGTAATGGTTATGTAACAATAGCTAACAATAGAACAGCAAGGCGAAAATCAAACGAGTGAATTTGAAAAGAAATGGGTTTTTTAAAACTACTCGCATCAAAAAACGTGCACATTAAATCAAATTATGTTTTAAAATTACAAATCACAAATTTGTGGACAAGTAGTTCTTGAGAAAATGCAATTTCAGTTTACTTATTACTTTAAGACTGCTCGCCGGCTTTTGAAAAATTCTGTCCTATCTTTTAACACTAGCAGGTCTAAAAAGTATACTAAAAAGTGTTCCAGAATTGGGACCATGGTCCCAAAGGGTCTCAAAATTAAATGGAATGGTCATTGACCACATTTCTATCTGTATATTCATTTTGGTAAAGATCTTGTAATTACTTTTTGAGTAATCCTGCTAATAATCAAACAAACACACGCTACTGATTACATATACCTCCTTGGCGGAGGTAAAAAAAAACAAACAGGGACAAAGGATTTGCCATCTATTTTGGTTTTCCATTGAAGAATCTTAATGCAATGGATCATCTGAATTGTCACTATGATTCATCATGTTGTATCTAATACCATTTTTACATCTGCAAAAAGTAACAACTTGTAACCAGGTTCGCATAGCGTGAATACAAGTTTGTGGAAAACACCGAGAGGCCTGTCCAAAGTTGTTACTGCGCAAGCATGTACTGACCTGGTATTAAACTGACCAATCATGGTAAAGAAACAGCACGCAACTACGTTTTCTCATGTATGCGTGTGTGAAAATGTGTAATATGTTGGGAGATTAAACCTGGTTACAACTTGTTACAAGGTGAAAAGAGTATTAGTGGGAATCAAGTTTATTATAAGCCACTGCATACGGTAAATGTTATATAACGAAAAGTCAAACTGCTCCATGTGGCCAGACTAAATTGTTGAACAATTTATTAGTATACAGGTAGTATACAGTAATGTAACTCAAAAAAACCTCTTACCTCTTGAAGTGCAACTATGTCATAATCACCTTTTGCCAGTTCTTGGATGATCTTCTTGAATCGTATTTCCTTATCCTTTGACAAATAAGGTACACCCCTACAGTATAAAAAGACCATATAGGCATAACAAAATTTCCAACTTACTTCTATCATCTCATAGCCTACTTCTACTACTGTAGGTACTAGAGGCATATTTTATTTTAAGTTATGACGATGTAGTCACTCAGATCACACTACCTTGGCAACGTTTTAAAAACTAAAAAACTATCCATGCGGTGGTGGCAAGAAAATCGTGGCTCTTTAACTAAAGTTTTTAAATTTAGTTAGCTCGGCCTACTATTTTGTCGTCCAATTTCTCATCTCTCTTCTCTTCTGTTAAGTTAAAGATGTATTGTCCCTTATAACACAAAAAATGATGGTCAAAATATTCAAATTCGAGCCAAAAACAACAAGTTTACTTAATTAACAGAGTAAATTAATTTGATTACATTTCAACTGGAAAATCGTTGCGAGAGAAAGTAAACAAAGATTTCAAACCACGAGTATGCATTATGCATGATGCTAATTAGGATTGTTTACAACTCATCACGGTTAAGAAGATTTTCACGCAGATCGCGAGGAATTTTTTATGATTATGCATACAGAGTAGCCAAACAAGTGTGTTGCATTATGAAATATGTTTTGATTGAAAACTTTGACTTGAAGTCTGTATTTCAGTTAAATGGTTTTTTTTCTAACTATTATACCGTACTTCAAAATGTCCCACTTTTTTTTTCGAAATCTTTTTTTGGAATTAGTCAAAGGGACAATACATCTTTAAAATAAACTAGACCTACTAGAGAGAGGGGCCTTTATCATTGATTGCATTATTTATAAATGTAGACCTAGCCCTATATAGGTGGTTTATGATGATAGCGGTCGTGTTTGAAATTAGTCGCATCTAATTTTAGTCACGATAAATTCAACTTCTGGCATTTTGAATAGCTAGAGCTATGATTATTGTTGCATCGGTTTTTATTGACTAATGTTTTGTTTTTTAATAAGTTTAGTAATATGATCATGTGTGGTTGATTAAAAGGCGAGTTACTGAAAGCATCGGAGCTGCGCCTTCTATGACAGCAAGTAGCCACTTTTTTTGCTGACGGGAATTCCCCTTTTAAATAAACTTTAGAGTGTGTCAAATCATGGACAAAACATGTACGATCATTTTCCAAGGATGACGTCTTATAATAATCATTTTCTGAAACGTACTATCTGCATGTGTGTTTTTTTTTAAATGATCGTATAGATTATGCACTTGTCAATTGTATGACCCACTATACGGCCCCCGGGAGAGGTGCTTCATGGGTGCGTCATTTACAAATAATTACTGACACAGGGGTGCGTCAAAAAACCTAGATGGTACGTCACATCAATGAACAAGGTGTGTCAATGTCCGTCACTTTACCACCCACCATATTATAAACAACATGGTCACAGTGCGTCAAAATGGGTGCGTCATGGTCACCTAAAGGTAAGTCACCTTTTTGACGCACGGGTGCGTCATGGTATTCAAAAGTATGACGCACATCGGACAAATGACGCACCTCTCCCGGGGGTCGTATAGTGGGTCATACAATTGACAAGTGCATTACGTATCCGTCGGCGATGCCATGGTTTTTAATTTGAGCAATGAGTATTTTTATTTATTTATTAATAATAATCATTTTAATGTAATAAAGGCAATCGTTTAAAACTTGTATACAGTACATACTGCTGTTGGTAGATCTAAATGTTTTTAGGCCTAAATTATATTGCATCAAAATGTATCATGCTCCATTTAAATTAATCATTAATGCGACCAAAATAAAACGCAACCATATAATAAAACGCAACAGACTGATAAAAAGCGTTTCTATCTAGCTAGGCCTAGGCCCTACTACTAGGGCTATGCCAACCAATAGTACTAGGCTAGCCTAGGCCGCTTCCTTGCTAGCTAGGCCTAGTACTAGTAGTACAGCTACTGTAGTAGTAAGTAGCTAGCTAGCCTAGGCCTATACTATAGGCCCTACAATACAGTAACATTAAAGAATATAAAAATCTTCGATTTTTACAATATTTGTTCCTGGATCATAAAATGATCCAAATGATAAATACTAACCAACAATTTAACGTTAGCACTTGTAAAGTAGCGTGTTTTCCACTCATTTTATACCGAGAACTCACACAAACAAACAAACAATCAGAACAGAACAAAACATGTACAAAAAGATTCGTTCCGGATATATAAGGGTTTTGCTATTTAACAGTACATTCAAGTAACCGATTCGGGACAAATAGCTTGATACAGTAATACCTTATACACCGTACCAAGAGGCCTAATTTTATGAAATGGCCTAACAACTAAAATCATCATTTTAGCATACAATATTATCTCTCTTGTGTTGATAATGTAAAAATTAAAATAACAGTTAGCACTTTTAAATTTCTCATTACTACAATAACTGCGTAACTGCTAGCTGAGTATTGTATTGCGCACTTCTGATACCTCGTACTCATAGGAATAGTGGTTGTGGAAGTAAATATTTCACAAAATGTCTGCTCCCACGAAGTTGCGTGTGTGAGCACAATTTTAATAAATACAAATATTTTTATATAAGCCGCATAAAGGTAGGCCTAGTGTACATTGACATTTGGTAGACTATTTTCCAATCTAGACAAGGTCTAAAGCCAAGTAAGTGGCGTAGACTCTAGCTAGGCATAGGGCCCTACTAGGTAGTAGGGCTAGGCTAGGAGGCCTACTCGCTAGGCCTCTACTAGCTAGGTAGTAGTAGGCCTAAATAGGCCTAGCCTAGATCCTAGCGGGATCCAGTCAAGTCGCCCCATCGCAAAGTCGCCCCATACAAAGTCGCCCAATACAAAGTCGCCCAATACAAAGTCGCCCCATCGCAAAGTCGCCCCAAAACAAAGTCGCCCCATCGCAAAGTCGCCCCAACGCAAAGTCGCCCAATCGCAAAGTCGCCCCATCGCAAAGTCGCCCACGGTTTTATTTCGGTATGATTATGAAGCGCCGCCGCTAGTAGTACGGGATCCCGTAGTACGCTGTTTTAATCATATCGATTGCGTTGTTACTTTGGTCGCGCTCTAAATGTCGTATAGGCCTACATTATAATGTTTATCCTTATATACATAATTTGTGTTTTAATTTTTATTTTACAGGTTTCAATGGAGTGATGTACTTTTTAAAAATCATTAAAAAAATAGTCCCTTGTTTGAAAGTTCTAAAAAGATTATCCCTGATTTATAGTTTCGAAAATGTTAATTTAATATGATTTTAAAATTAGTTACCAGAGCCACAATTACGAATCTTTCTTCAACCTACGCGTGGATACCAGCTCATTTCTTAGGATAATAATTATAATAAATGTATAAATGTGTAGTAGGCCTTCGTATAGATTTACAGTAGTTATAATGACTTTTCAAAATGAAGAAAAAAAAAAAAAAAAAGGATTTCATCGCCGATATGATTGTTTTACATGCAGGTATTTTAGTAAAATTTAAAACGCAACATTTTGACCATGGAAAACCATCGTACAGTATCGTGTGCGTGTTTTTTAAAAAGGGGAATCCCCGACGGTCAGCAGAAAGACGTAGCAGCTGTGAGGAAACAGATACCAGAAGGCGCAGCTCCGATTGGTTTCAGAGAATGTTTCAGATGGCGAGTCGCCTTTTATTCAACAGCACAATGATCATTTTACTGAAGAAATTCTTTTCAACCCTTTTGGTTATAGAACATTATTCTAATTATCATGCCTAATAAATATCCTCATATCGGGTGTTTATTTAATTTTAAATTAAACAAGACAGTGAAGAGGCACGGAATAATACGTACACGGACGTACGACGAATACACACACGCACGTCATCATTTACGACATATAGTGGTGATTATGATGCAATTTTATAATGGATATAATGATAGGCCTCCTTCGTAGGTCCTACTCAGCTTGCACGTATGACCTGCCAAATAAAACGCCAATAAGGTAGGCCACCGGCACACAACAGGATTCACACACAACAGACAGGGCTATACCACTACACAGAACAGGACAGGGTCTGGGTGGGAATTAAATCAAATTATCTCCGCGTAATATTAAATGATCCATATAAAATCCTTTCTAGCCTTCAGAAACTTTCATCAATGTACCCATGGAGGAAAATTTCCTCCATGATGTACCCAAGTACACATTGTCTAAACGTAACATAGCGCATGCGTACCATCTTAGTTGTTGAGTCTTTGAAATTCTGAAATATATGAATATTAAAACGGTGTACGAGTGAGTAGCCAATCGCATGCAGCTGAAACTAGTCAACCGGATAATCTATGCACCAAGAATTATTGGTGTCAAACCACGTGACTTTTGCGTGTTTCCCCAGACGGAGTATCCAAACTCAAGTAATACACGTATGAAACGCCATATGTGCACAAATATTTATATTTTTACTAATATTAAGAAAAAACTCCGTCTGCAGCCCAGACTAGCTGTGTTTATACAACACCCTACACACTTACTATGCATGCATGTTTTCACAGAAGAAGATCATTCCCCTAAAAGTAAGCCATACATACATAGATGTTAACTGCCCTGTTATAAACATGAAGATAAGTCACAGCCAAACGTCTGCCATTCATACATAGATGTTAACTGCCCTGTTATAAACATGAAGATAAGTCACAGCCAAACGTCTGCCATTCATACATAGATATTAACTGTCCTGTTATAAACATGAAGATAAGTCACAGCCAAACGTCTGCCATTCATACATAGATGTTAACTGTCCTGTTATAAACATGAAGATAAGTCACAGCGTTCACTATAATATCTCTATGGTCACAGTTAAACGTCTGCCATTCATACATAGATGTTAACTGCCCTGTTATAAACATGAAGATAAGTCACAGCCAAACGTCTGCCATTCATACATAGATGTTAACTGCCCTGTTATAAACATGAAGATAAGTCACAGCCAAACGTCTGCCATTCATACATACTGTAGATGTTAACTGCCCTGTTATAAATATGAAGATAAGTCACAGTCAAACGTCTGCCATTCATACATAGATGTTAACTGCCCTGTTATAAACATGAAGATAAGTCACAGCCAAACGTCTGCCATTCATACATAGATGTTAACTGCCCTGTTATAAATATGAAGATAAGTCACAGTCAAACGTCTGCCATTCATACATAGATGTTAACTGCCCTGTTATAAACATGAAGATAAGTCACAGCCAAACGTCTGCTGCTATGTTCTCAACTTGACAGAAGGCAACTTAAACTACTTCAGCTTACCTTTTTCATAATATTTCTGCCTGCATTTTGCCTGCATAACTCTTAAATCGCAAATCTTAATTCTTCACACATTCATGATACTGTAAAAGTGCGCCATTTTGCCTTTTTAAATTACTAAATATTAATATTAAAGATTAATTGTCTCCCTGAAAATATTTTGTAAATTTTAATGGAATAAAAAAAAAAAATTCTGTATTTACCTGAAAAAAACTTTGAACTTGAAGCAAAAAATAATCAAATTGGCTGCCAGCCAATGGGATTTTGGTTTAATTTGACCATTTATTTTGTCATTTTATATGAGAAAACAGTAGTTTTTTTTTTTTACAGAAGGGATGATAATTTAATGTTCTTCATTTTTTATGTTTTTTTGGGAAAATACATCTTTAATTTAACTGTTCCATTTTTTTATTTAGAATATTAAAATGGATAGTGACCAAGATTCCTTGGATCAGAATGAAGAAGGAATTGATGTTGTCGAAGTAAATGAAGGTGACATTGAAGAGGTCATTGACCTTGATGAATCTGAAGAACAAGGTACAGTATCATTTATTTACATAATGTACATTTACAGCTACTATTGAATTATTGTGTTAAATATTAAAATTCTAAATTTTACTTAAAACCCCTTTATCATTTTAACATTTAGTTGGGTAGGAAGAGGGGGTTACCATGCACTCCTATGATGTATTTTCGTGCCGCACTTTTAGGCAGTTATATTCAAGAAGACAGAAGCATTAGGAAACTGTATCACGCTGATGCTTATAGTTTACTAAGGCTGAAAAACAGCGTGCGCGACCCTAGTATCCATTGGCTAGAGTTGTCTAGGGAGTCCAAGGACGAAGCCAGTTGCATCACAGAGACCTTGCCACAGTGGCTGGCTCAAAGCACAGTAGACTGTATAAGACCTATTTAATAAACAATTTTTTCGTTTTGGTAGGCAATGTATGCCAGTTATAATACCATCAATTTATCATTGATTTGAATAATGGTAAAAAAAATCCTTCCTCCTCTGTTTGCTTAGTGAGTACTGTACATTTGTCGACGGCTTTACAATTATGTCAGGAAATTATGTCAAAAAGTCGCTGTGTTTTTTGTAAGAAATATTTCTTGAACATGAATTTTTGTACTAATGTAAAATTTGACAAATGGTATTTAAGTAATGTACTACAGTACACTAATAATAACATGAACCTTTATACTCCTTCCCTCACCATTTTAGAAACCACCAACTACCAATTAAGTACAACCATATCGTAATTAAAAATAAATAAATATAAAAAATACTATTTTTACTAGAATTATTTTAGTATGTCAGTAGTTAGACAGATGTTTAAGCATACTTCCACCCTCAATCTAATGAAGATCTGCAAGCTAAATCTTTTTTTATCGAATAATAAATCTGTATGATATAGTTCATTGGTTCATTCTAATTTTCTTTATTCATAATGAATGATTATGGTGAGATGACATCATAACATCACAGGAACTACTTACTTGAACAAGGACAGGAAAAAAAAGAACATGCTGGATATACCCTGTTGGGTATAGCATTCCTCGTGCATTTTAACCAATCATTTTCTGTTCTCCAGAACCATTCACAATAAGCGTCCAAATCTGGACACAACAATTGGGCATTTCATGGGATAAATTACTAGCTGTAGTAATATATTACTTGTTTAAAATAATTTTCAGATGGAAGTGAGATGGAGATGGAAGGATATGACGGTGAAGATGAAGAAGTAGAAGATGACGAAGAAGAGGATGAAGAAGATGAGATGGTAGATGTTCAAGATGACGCAGACTTTTGTTTTAAAGCCCACACAGGTTGGTTATTATTACTAATAGAAACGTCTACATTTACAACATTTATAGTCATTTTATTAAAGGCCTTTATCAGTGTTCTCCGAAGCTAGTTTGACCAGCAAAATATTGCAGACTAGATTAGCTCAGACTAGTATTGAAATCCATGATACGATATGATAAAACTTTATTTTCACAATGGCAAAAATATACAGCCATGAGATACTTTATGGGTCCTTATTTAAGTACACTCAAGTTAGTAAATATCACATAAATAACAAGACTAAATAAAAAATAAACAGGGAAATGTAACAGAAACATGAGTAATTAGCGGACTAGCGTTTAAAATCTATATTGAACAACCTGATAGCTGATGGAATACATGTGTTTCTAAATCTATTTGTTTTGACTTTGGGGTGGAGTAATCTACCACGATCTGCAGGTAACAAGGGTATCAAAGACAGGATGAGTAACATCAGACATAATACAATTAAGTTTTTTAGACATCATTTCATTACATAAAGTGTTCTAACAATATAACATCGGTGCATATAATCTTACCTGCTTGCTTAATAATCAAATTTAAGTTTTTCCAAATATTTAAGTTCAGTTCGTTTAACCATATAATGATACAAAGTGAAAGAGCAGATTGTACAACAGAAACGTAAAACATGTGTAAAATATTGGACTTAACATTAAATTTCATCATTCTACGTAGAAAGTACATTACAAAAAGGTGGTCTAACCCTAACAAGTATTAAATGTAAACATTAAAGCCAGCTAGACCAAGCCACCCTATTGAGTAACTGCCTGTATGCCAAGGATTACCCTAAGCATGTCTTTAGTGAGGTATCCAATTTTGTTAGAATAGATGTATTTATCTATCTTTTTAAATCAACTATCAAACGATAACACCATTCTCTCTGAACTACTGATTTGTATGCCGTCGCCATGCTGTTGAGAACCAAAATTGAGAGAACCAATATTAATATACATTGGCAGCGACAATGAGAATACAAAACCTGAATGAATGCATCAATCGTTCCAAGCCGCACACTTTTAATACAGTTTTTTTCTCCAATCTTCATCATGTACTGTAGATTTCTTTGATATTCAATAACCTACTAATTAATGGCGTTTCCATACACACGAGTGTCCATGATCATAATGTAATAAGTGGTATAGATTTGATTTGCAAAAAATCTATATAATTACTAATTAAAACGTTTGTATTATTCTATTATATAGCTTCAGTTTTTAGCTGTGATCTTGACCCAAAGACATCCAGTCTTGCCGTCACTGGAGGTGAAGATGATAAGGCCTATGTGTGGAATATAGCAGATGGCACTACTGCACTTATCTGCACAGGTATGAATTCACAAATACAAAAGAACATAGGGACTTGATTTGAGTGAATGGATGATAATAGACTGGTACTCATCCACAGGTATATGAATGTTTTAAGTGGACATTCATTATATACATAATATAAAAATAACGCTTAAAAAAGAACGACGTTTCGACTCCATCATGGGGTCATTATCAAGTCCAATGAATAAAATATAAAACAACAACTAATTAAATAGCACAAGCCAAGGGTCAAAGTTTAAATAACAAAAGACCTATTGTCTAACATCCTGTCAAATGAAAAGCTTAGCTTTTACAGAGTCACTTTGTTTATTCAGACTAGGTTTTAATTGTCTGATATACAACATTTCATAGATAAGACAGTCAAATTTGTTTTTGCGTTTCCTAAGTATACTAAAACATGAATTAATTTTACTTGGATTAACAATCACGTTATGATCCTTTAAATGCTGTCCTATTAAGCATCTACTATGTTCAACAATGCGTTGGTAGAGGTGTCGGCATGTATATCCAACATAACTTGCATCGCACAAGTCACATTTAAATTATACACAACACATTGTTGAATAGTTGGTTTCTTTTCGACTTTCCTAATGTTATCTTTAACTTTTTTACTTATGAATACAGGGACAATGTTTTTGTTTATCTTGTGACTTAGTTGGCATAGTTGTCGCTTGACGGAGTTCGCAGATTTCTGGTCTTTGAATGGCAGGATGATTCGCACTGGTATTTCGGATAAATCTGTTTCACCTACTGCAGTGTTGTTATTGCTCTATGCTGGTTTAAAGTTCTGTATGGTTGTTATTAGTTCATCTGGATATTTCAGACACTTAAAAATCTTCCTTAGAATTTCACATTCATCATAAAAAAGCTGGTGGGTCGACGATAGTTTGTAAGCCCGATTTAACATAGTTATAATAAGTGACCTTTTATACTTGTTGTCAACGTGACTATTGTAGTGTAGCAATAAGCCTGTGTCTGTTGGCTTTCTATAAACCCGTGTGTGCAATTTTTCCAAATCTTTGGTTATCAGCATTCCTAGGAAAAGTATTGAATTGTTCACGGCAGTTTCCATTGTGAACGCTATTGCAGGATGGGTTGTGTTAAGTAAAGCTAAAAATTAATTGGCTGCTTCTAGATTTGGCATGAATACTAGTGTGTCATCAACATACCGTTTGTAGTATTTGGGCATGTGGTTCGTAGATTCAAGGCGTTCCTCGATGTGGCACATAAATACATTTGCCATAAGGGGCCCTAGAGGTGATCACATTGCAACTCCATCAACCTGTTCATACAAGTTACTTTTAAATTGGAATAGCTGATCTTTCGTTGATATATTGAGGAGTACAATTAAATCGTCCTTATCTAAGTTTAGTCCATAATTATCGTTGAACCAGTTGTTAGTAAATGCTTTATCAGCAATAATTTGAATTGTCTCGGTTAAAGAATTGTTAAAAAATTGTCTCATTATACTAGACTAGATTAAAAAGCGGCACAGTATGACACCGGTGTTGAAAGAGCTTCACTGGCTGCCAGTGTGTAAGAGAATAACGTTTAAAATCTCGCTGATCACTTACAAAGCGTTACATGGGCTTGCCCCTGATTATATTCGCGAGCTCATTTCTGAATACATCCCGTCGCGCTCTTTAAGGTCTGGTGATCAATTTCTTCTAACATTACCAAAATCATCCACTGCTTATGGTAGAAGGTCTTTTGCAGCAATAGCACCTTCATTATGGAACAAACTTCCACTCTTTGTGAGACTTGCTCCTTCAGTCAGTATTTTTAAATCACGACTGAAAGCCCATCTGTTCTCATCCGGTATTAATTAAATTATTCATTCATTCATTTATTCCTTCCCCGAAACCTTGACTCAGAAATACCGGGATGGTGTCCGGCGGGGGATAGTTTAACCCTAGCTTAAGTTGTGCATGCTTCATTTACTCTCTATTCTTAACTCTGGCCCCGAAACCTTGACTCAGAAATACCGGGATGGTGTCCGGCGGGGGATAGTTTTACCTTAGTTAAGCATAGTTAAGCTTTGTTACATATTTTTTTTATTTTTTTTTTCACATTATTGATTGTCTCCATCCCCGAAACCTCGACTAAGAAATACCGGAATGGTGTCCGGCGGGGGATAGTTTATTACCATTAGTTAAGGTCCTATGTAAAGCACCTAGAGGGGTCAGTGATCCATTAGGCGCTATATAAATACTGTTTATTATTATTATTATTATTATTATTATTATTATTATTATTATTATTATATAGAGATGTTTATAACAAGATAAAATACAGCTCTGCCAATTGATTGATTTAATTTAGTAATAGTAATAAAAATGATATTTAATGGTTCCATTCAACTGCCAGCACATTGTCAACACTTTTTCAAGTAATTATTAAACAATAATAATGATTGATGACTGTTTTGAATTCAGGGCATTCCGACTCTGTCACCTGTGTTGGTTTTAGCAGTGATTCTAAGTTTGTTGCTTCTGGAGACATGTCTGGGTTAGTGAAGGTCTGGAGCACAGAATCCTGGGAAGAGATTTGGTCATTTGAATGTTCTGACCTTGAGGTGAGAAAACCAATTTATGTCATTCCATGTGCAGTACCATTTATCGTAATATATATTTTTTCCTACTATTCGACTCAGCTGCCATTAGGATTGTTTCCAAAGAAACCATTATTGTGCCTCAATGCACTGTAATAATCCTGTATAATCCAAAAAGTCCTGCATATGTAATTACCAGAAAAAGCCATTGATCATGTTGCCTCTTCTCGATCCTCCTGTATGCCGGTCACTAATAGGCACAGATTATGAAGGTGATTGATTGGCAAAGTAACCTAAAAAAGATTCTGCCTCTATTCTAGTGGTACTGAATTGAAACGGTTTACTTTTGTTAAAAACTGTATCATTTAAAAGAGTTATTTTTTTTTTTTTTTTCAAATTTTTTGTTTCATTTAATTTCTTTACTTCTTTTCTTGCAAGTTTGTCTCTACTGAGACTACAGTATCTTTCTTTCATTCATTCATTTTTATTTCAAAATTCATCAAACAAATTAATACAGATTAATATTCAGATTATTCAATTAAAAGGTACAAAGCCTGGAAAAAAACAAATAAGCTCAATTAAGCTTTAAGTCTGGTTTTACCAGAACAAAAAAACAACTACAAATATTATAGTATTGATTGTATCAAATAATAAACAATACATACATTTCAATTTCCCCAAATATATTTACTCTTGATAGAATAATAACTGTTTCTCTTTTTTACAGTGGATAAAGTGGCATCCATCTGCACATGTCCTCTTAGCAGGTACTGCAGATGGTGATGTCTGGATGTGGAAGATACCTAGTGGAGAGTGCAAAACAATGCAAGGACATGGATGTCAGACTACTACGGCAGAACTATTTTCAGATGGTATGAAGCTTAGTTTACTTATTAATCTATTTTTATATCTTAATTTAGGCTTGATCTATCACCAGAACTATGACTGAGGATAGTCTCGAACCTGTGTGTATTGTAATGCTATCGTGCCTATGGTGATTTGGCTGAGTGATATACACAACCTCTTGAGAGCTCACAGGAACTGCTGCTTGAATAAGACCAAATAATCTCTCCCACTAAATGACATATTTTGACATAAATGCTGTTGGCACTAAATATTTTACAGCGTTCATTGTAGTGACAATCCCTTGGATTTAAGATGAGGTCAAGTAATTTCGTAAATTTTACTTTTTCTAATCCAGTTCAGCCTAAGACTTTCCGGTTTGCCATGTTTCTATCAGGTGACACACAAGGCTGATACCTAGTAGTATTATTACTATTATAGCAGCATTCAATTGTCATACATTGTTCAATATCCAATTCGAAAGAGACCGCTACTCTCTTCGTCAGCAACAGACATGTTGCTGTTCATTGGGCTGAACCACTACCAGGAAGGGTATAAAATAACTGACCTGTCACTCCAAGAATATTAATATTTAGGTATCACAATTTTTGCATTGAACATTTAAAATTCTATTCATGAAATGTCTTGCTTTTAGGTAAACAGTGTTGTACAGGTTATGAAGATGGTGTAATAAAGGTGTGGGATCTGAAGACAGCCAAAGCGACTACAACATTTAAAGGTATGTCTAAATAACAATAATAATAAAATATTGTCACATATTAACTTTTAGTATTGGTTACTAATATAGTAGTGGATTACTAATATAGTAGTGGGTTACTAATATAGTAGTGGGTTACTAATATAGTAGTGGGTTACTAATATAGTAGTGGGTTACTAATATAGTAGTGGGTTACTAATATAGTAGTGGGTTACTAATATAGTAGTGGGTTACTAATATAGTAGTGGGTTACTAATATAGTAGTGGGTTACTAATATAGTAGTGGGTTACTAATATAGTAGTGGGTTACTAATATAGTAGTGGGTTACTAATATAGTAGTGGGTTACTAATATAGTAGTGGGTTACTAATATAGTATTGGTTACTAATATAGTAGTGGATTACTAATATAGTAGTGGATTACTAATATAGTAGTGGGTTACTAATATAGTAGTGGGTTACTAATATAGTAGTGGGTTACTAATATAGTAGTGGGTTACTAATATAGTAGTGGGTTACTAATATAGTAGTGGGTTACTAATATAGTAGTGGGTTACTAATATAGTAGTGGGTTACTAATATAGTAGTGGGTTACTAATATAGTAGTGAGTTACTAATATAGTAGTGGGTTACTAATATAGTAGTGGGTTACTAATATAGTAGTGGGTTACTAATATAGTAGTGGGTTACTAATATAGTAGTGGGTTACTAATATAGTAGTGGGTTACTAATATAGTAGTGGGTTACTAATATAGTAGTGGGTTACTAATATAGTAGTGGGTTACTAATATAGTAGTGGGTTACTAATATAGTAGTGGGTTACTAATATAGTATTGGGTTACTAATATAGTATTGGGTTACTAATATAGTAGTGGGTTACTAATATAGTAGTGGGTTACTAATATAGTAGTGGGTTACTAATATAGTAGTGGGTTACTAATATAGTAGTGGGTTACTAATATAGTAGTGGGTTACTAATATAGTAGTGGATTACTAATATAGTAGTGGGTTACTAATATAGTAGTGGGTTACTAATATAGTATTGGTTACTAATATAGTAGTGGGTTACTAATATAGTAGTGGGTTACTAATATAGTATTGGTTACTAATATAGTATTGGTTACTAATATAGTAGTGGGTTACTAATATAGTATTGGTTACTAATATAGTAGTGGGTTACTAATATAGTAGTGGATTACTAATATAGTAGTGGATTACTAATATAGTAGTGGGTTACTAATATAGTAGTGGGTTACTAATATAGTAGTGGGTTACTAATATAGTAGTGGGTTACTAATATAGTACAGTCAACTCTCCCAATACCGGACACCTTTGGGCCGGCCAAATAAGTCTGGTTTTCCGGAAAGTCTGGTATTCGGAATGTGTTTTTAATGGTAAATATAAATTTGGGACCTTTTGGTCCTCAAAAAATGTCTGGTATTGGGAGAGTTTCTGGTTTTCGGAGAGTCCGGTATTGGGAGAGTTGACTGTAGTGGGTTACTAATATAGTAGTGGGTTACTAATATAGTAGTGGATTACTAATATAGTAGTGGATTACTAATATAGTAGTGGATTACTAATATAGTATTGGTTACTAATATAGTAGTGGGTTACTAATATAGTAGTGGGTTACTAATATAGTAGTGGATTACTAATATAGTAGTGGATTACTAATAGAGTAGTGGGTTACTAATATAGTATTGGTTACTAATATAGTAGTGGATTACTAATATAGTATTGGTTACTAATATAGTAGTGGATTACTAATATAGTAGTGGGTTACTAATATAGTATTGGTTACTAATATAGTAGTGGATTACTAATATAGTATTGGTTACTAATATAGTAGTGGGTTACTAATATAGCAGTGGATTACTAATATAGTATTGGTTACTAATATAGTAGTGGGTTACTAATATAGTAGTGGATTACTAATATAGTAGTTGGTTACTAATATAGTAGTGGGTTACTAATATAGTAGTGGATTACTAATATAGTAGTGGATTACTAATATAGTAGTGGATTACTAATATAGTAGTGGATTACTAATATAGTAGTGGATTACTAATATAGTATTGGTTACTAATATAGTAGTGGGTTACTAATATAGTAGTGGATTACTAATATAGTAGTGGGTTACTAATATAGTAGTGGGTTACTAATATAGTAGTGGGTTACTAATATAGTAGTGGGTTACTAATATAGTAGTTGGTTACTAATATAGTAGTGGGTTACTAATATAGTAGTGGATTACTAATATAGTAGTGGGTTACTAATATAGTAGTGGGTTACTAATATAGTAGTGGGTTACTAATATAGTATTGGTTACTAATATAGTAGTGGGTTACTAATATAGTAGTGGGTTACTAATATAGTATTGGTTACTAATATAGTAGTGGGTTACTAATATAGTATTGGTTACTAATATAGTAGTGGATTACTAATATAGTAGTGGATTACTAATATAGTAGTGGGTTACTAATATAGTATTGGTTACTAATATAGTAGTGGGTTACTAATATAGTATTGGTTACTAATATAGTAGTGGATTACTAATATAGTAGTGGATTACTAATATAGTAGTGGATTACTAATATAGTAGTGGGTTACTAATATAGTAGTGGGTTACTAATATAGTAGTGGGTTACTAATATAGTAGTGGGTTACTTATATAGTATTGGGTTACTAATATAGTAGTGGGTTACTAATATAGTAGTGGGTTACTAATATAGTAGTGGGTTACTAATATAGTATTGGGTTACTAATATAGTAGTGGGTTACTAATATAGTATTGGTTACTAATATAGTAGTGGGTTACTAATATAGTAGTGGGTTACTAATATAGTATTGGTTACTAATATAGTAGTGGGTTACTAATATAGTAGTGGGTTACTAATATAGTAGTGGGTTACTAATATAGTAGTGGGTTACTAATATAGTAGTGGATTACTAATATAGTATTGGTTACTAATATAGTAGTGGGTTACTAATATAGTAGTGGGTTACTAATATAGTAGTGGATTACTAATATAGTAGTGGTTTACTAATATAGTAGTGGGTTACTAATATAGTAGTGGATTACTAATATAGTAGTGGATTACTAATATAGTAGTGGATTACTAATTTAAGCTTGAAATTATTTAATTAAAGTAGTAAAACATTATCTTCCATTTCCTCTTCGCTTGCATCTGATAAAACATTTAACAATTCTGATTTATTTACAGGGAACTCTGGTCATCAAGACAGTGTGACATCATTAGATTGCCATGACAACAATAACCTGATATTGTCAGGATCTGTTGATGGATCTAGCAAGATATATAATTGTAACACTGGCAAGGTAAAGATCCCAGACCTAAGAAAAAGATTCCCTCCCCAACCTCAGCACTTCTTTTTTTATCCAATATTTACCATGCTATTTCTCTAAAGTTCTGTCTGCACTATCAAACTAGTTCGACAAAAAAATGTGTCATGTGCCCAAATATGCTATTGATATGATGTCATCAACCCTTTTTTTTATAGTGTAGACAAAGCTTTAGATTACAGATATGCAGTGCCTACCAGATCAACACACCGGGAGACGATCTCCTACTCTTTTCGAATAGTGTACCAAGTACACTATATGTACACTGGACCATCGACTTTACGTCCTATATGAAGGACGAGGCAATAAGAGTAAAGCATCTTGACTGATGATGCAATCAGTATGATGTTATCATTACACCAACACTCTCTGGTATATACAGCACCCTATGTGATTCCCAGACAGTCTCCCGTCCAGAATGCAACTAGCCCAACGTTGCTTAATTTGACGAGAACCGATGTTTCAACGCAGTGGTAACAATTACTTCAATTTATTTACTTCAGGTGTATTATTATTATTTATCTTGTCAGGAAGTGGCAGTTTTCTTTGCTGGTGATGTCAATGAAGATATAGGTGAAACAAATTCAATTGAATCAGTAGGATTCTGTCACAGGTAAGAATTTCATTTTTCTTGCATAATAGGGATTCACATTCCTATTCCTACTTTAGACTAAAGGCCCGGTCTCACCAGACTCTAATGATCACGATATGATAACCAAAATACCAGTATAGTGGTTATAATGCACTTCTTGTATCCTCATATACATTTGTACAATTTTTGTTGCACGATAGAAAGTTAAAGACAACCAAAAGAGAGTAGGGGCAACAAAACTTTATTTCTAGAGGCTTTGATTAAATGTTGTAATGGCCTGGAAGAAAAATTTAAAAAATGATAATCGAAAAGAATTTTTTATTATATGACAAATCTCTTTTTATAAACACTATAAAAGAGATATCTGGCAGGAGATCAGTCACAGCATTTGGACGAGTGGTGAGTACCTTTTACGTATTGAGAATAATACCTGGTCAAGGCGAACACCTTGGTTGGCGATGGCTAATTTTCTGGCTTGACGCCCAGGTCAGGCCTACAAACAGAACATATCAATCGTTGTATCGTGTTATACTATGACTATAAGAATTATATATTTACAATATATATTGGTAAACATATCGTGGGTGGTGTGGTGTGACTGGTCTTTAGTATAATCTATACTTTATATTATTCCACCCCCGATTTAGTCTCAATTTCACGATGTCATACTCTTTCATTCAGTGAGTGTTGTAGGCAAATGCAACTGCGCTGTCTGAGAGTGTAGCAACACACTCCTCTACCACCTATAGTTTTTGTGATTCTTGCATCGAGAATAAAAAACCTACATTTTATAACCACATACACAGAATGGAAACAGAAAGTCTCGGCTTACCGTTTTTCCGATCGAAATAGTTAAATCTCTCTATTGTTTCAATAATGTTTTCAAGACTTGTCAATTAAAATTAGTATTCATGTCGATTCTGTATAATTATATGCAACAATTTATTTAATTTTCAGTCAACCACTTGCAGCCATTGGCTCTTTGAATGGTACACTTAGCATTTGGGACATGCCTACTCAGATTGTTCGTCACAAATGTCAACACGATGTATGTTTTCTTTATAATCTTTTACATTTGACATCAATATTATATCAAAATGTTCTACAATGCTTTTTCCACGTGTATTGTTAATATAGATGATTTTTTAAGTCCAGTGGGTGAGTGGTTAAAGCGTTGCAAACCACAGCCCTAAACAAAATTGGTCACAGGTTCAAGTCAACATTGACTTGTTAGTCTACTTGCGGATGCGCAAATCATAAAAACGTTGTCATATAGTATCTGTCGGCATAGTGGGCGTGCAAATCGAAAAGCCTCTACTGTCACTCACAGCCAATACTTCAAGTAAGCCTTCTGGTAGGCCTCTTTATTCTGTAACAATCAATATTTTGAATGTGGAATTTATGACGATGAAGATGATATACATCTCTCTGATGTGCACTTTAAAGAACCCATTGCATCTTTTGTTTTACTATACTATGGCAACGGCAAGATTTGCTTACATATTATTAACCATGCTCTGCCATTACTTTCATTGCTTTGTTTTTTTCTTTAGGCTGGAATTGTTAAGCTAAAATGGGATAAAACAAACCCATTTGTTTACACATGCAGTCTAGATGGAAATATAAGGCTTTGGGATGCAAGGTCAGGAAAGGTTGAAGGGTCATGGTCAGGTCACAAGGGAGAAATCCTGGACATGAATATCAGCAGGTAAGTTGCTTAATTAGCTTTATTCTTAATAACTTTCTTTAAACTCGATAGCTTGTTTCATGTTGTCATAGGTTGTGGCAGTCTCTGTCGCAGATGAAGCAAACGGTGATGAAGCCCTGCAGGTTTTTTATTTATCTCTTCGGCAGCCTCTCTTTGCAACACTCCCACCAACTACATCAATCAAGATTAGCCATAAGGCCCAGCCAGTTTTCGATGTCCTTGTGTTAGACTTCTGTCTTGCCACAGCATGGTCTTAAGGATTCATGAATCGATTTATTGGACAAAGTCTCCATGTAAGTTATGGATTACCAGAACCTCAACATTGGTAACTTTGTCGTGCCTGTGTCTGTCTTACCAGGCTGGTTATGATTGCTTGGAGATGCACTTCTTTTTGTAGGTTGAGATGTTTTCAAAAACTCCTTTTGGATGCTAGTTTCTTGTTGGAATTTTTGGGAAGGTGAGACCCCTTCCTTCCAAAACGTGCATTGTTCAATCAAGTTTCTGGAAACTATTTGAGGCTTTGCCCAGGGATAAGCTGTCAATAATGTAGCTTTGCTGAGATGTTGGCTTAATCAATAACTAGCCAAACTTTTATGGCAACAAGCACCTCTCTATCTGGATTAGAGTTCTAAGTAATACCCTTTTTTTCTGACTTTTGTGGTTGGCTATGGTAATTTGATCTGAAGAGGCTGTTCTGAGTGTGTCCTAGAGTTTTCATCAGTGGTTATATGTTTCATGTAGATGTAGATTTCAATTTGTAATTTTCACAAGCACTACACTTTGCTTTAGTAATTGGCATATCTTTGTTTGGTTAGCCTCATTCTGTGTCATGCATGTTTTGTAGACCTATATTACAATTGTCTTAAAGCCCCATTCCCTACGTTTTTTAGATCTATTTTAAGATCACAAACTATATTTAATGTAAAAATAATACTATATGGTCCTATTGCGATAACTTTTTTCGTCTTTAAACGGTTAAAAATGTGAAAAATAAATCGATTCTAATAATTATAGAGGCCCGCTATAAATCCCAAAATGCATTGCGCGCGGGTTGATATTTTTGTTTTTCACCTGTAATTCGCCCACTTTTCGATCGATCGTGAAGCCAAAACAAATGGAAGACTCCTAACTTTTCAGCGAAAATACCGGGTTTTCCCCAATTTGTATCAACGGAGTCTGGCAAAAATAGAAAGACAATTAATGCAGCAACTATACAACGTCAGGCTAGGTATATAGCTAGCGTACGATGTTCGTACGTTATCGATGTTTACCAGCTAGGCCTACAAAACTAAGCCTAGCTAGGCTATGCCTAAGACCGTCCACGAGAGGTCGATCGCCGCGAGCTACTTAGGTAGTGCATTGTTTCTCACTTTTTATCATAATTTATCATAAAACGTACATTTAAGACAAGGAATGACATGGTTTAATGTTTTTAAAGTGATTTTCCAAAAAACGTCCAAAATTGCAGGGAAGGGGTCTTTAAGCACCCTTTATTGTCAATACCACATTGAAAGACCAGTTTTTTTCGTGCTTTGTTTGTTTGTTTGGTGTTTTCCACAGTAAAGAGCCAACAAAATTGGCATCGGCTCGAGATGAACTTGCTCCTTGTTCTACAGGTGGAACAAGTCTTTTGGATAAGGACTATAAACTGTAGGTCCTGTCTCATATGCACAACTGTGTTTGTTAATTAGTTATCCGCTTGGTATACCAAGCGGATAACTCCTTGTTATTGTACGAGATCAACATTTTTTTTCTGTATTATTAGTTATCCGCATTGAGCGGATAACTCCTTGTAACTGTCCTGTTACTTTTTTTTTTCTTTCCTTCTCCCCCATTTTTGTGTCTCGCGTATCTCAAAAACTTGTAAACATAACATGTTATAACTTTGTCAGCATGAGGGCATTCACGTGAAGTTGTGCACCTCCTATTTTTGAATTATGTCAGAGTTGCGCAACATGACTTACGCGCGATTTAATGAATTTCAAATATTTAACATAGGTCAAAAACCAAATAACATTTTAAATTGAAACTTTGCAAAAGTTTAATTTATATCATGCGCTAACTTTTTGTTGAAAAAAAAATGCGTGTTTTACAAAAAGTTACGCGCGTACGCGCATTTAAAATTTCAAAATGCGCAAAATTAATTTCTAATCAACTTTCTACGCGTTTCATGTCATTTTGAGAATGTCAAAAATTCCCAGGCGCGCGCTACTTTTTACGCGCGCGGAGCACACGTATCGTTAAAAACAGATTTTTTTGCGTGATTTATGTTTTTTCTGCCTTTTCTAGTAATTTTACCAACTTTTAAACAATTTCGACTTCAAATTACGTCATACGGGCACGTCGAATTGGATAATTTATGTGCGTTTTTGATGAAAAAGTTCAAAAATTTGTCAAAATTTGTCAAAATTATACCTTTTTTTAAACAGTCGTAGTTTCTAAACTAAACGGTAAAAGTTATTTTTATTACGTATTTTGGAAGATGATGAGTTGTAGATCCTGTATCATGCATCAATATGGCTTACCGGACATTGTGACGTCATCGTATGGCCATGCGAATATAAAAAATAGAATTTTTGTATCTTTTATCATAGCTCATCACATTTAATAGAGCGCATCTCCAATTATCTGTTTTCCATTTTCACCCCGATTTTTATATTATCTAGGTCTATCAACTATCTTTCGCATGGGTTAAAATATTTTAATTTTTATGACGTCATCATGTCTAAAAATGAAAATAACGTGGGTCACTTATTTTCATCTTTACAGTAAATTTCAATCTGTTATAGCTTGTCAGAATAAAACGTGATAATCATGATTAAAACGTTTTCTGGAAGCTATTGGATTGTAGATACGAATTCATGTAAACATTTTGCCAATCGGATGTTGTAACGTCATCATATGGCCAGTTGAAAAAAAAAAGTCGTATTTTCATATTTTGCGTAATAGTTCATCACATTTAAAAGGGCGCGCATCTATATTTTACGTATTCAAATTTCTTCCACACGTTAATATGATGTTGCTGAGATAATTTCCTTCCGAAATTGCTATCTTAGTGTTTCATTTTGATACCGAAGCCGTGTTAAAAATAAGTATAAACGGGGGGACCCGTAATTTCACCTATTCTACACTGTATGTAACATGTATACAGATTATACCGTTTGCACTGTATATACTATATGACACAAAATTGACAGAATTCAGCATATGATATTCTTCAGTTCAGGTCATAATGTCATACTCTTTTTCCGTGTGCAAAATTCCAACGTATGACGTTTGTCATGCGGATAACTAACTCGTCAAAGTGACGAGTTTCATGTCTAGTTCTTCTTTCCTTCCTTCCTTTTTGTGAGTCGCGTTTCTCTAAAATGTGTAAACATAACATTTCATAACTTTGACAACATATGGGCATTTACGTGAAGTTGTGCACCTCCTATTTTTGAATGACGTCATAGTTGCGCAACGTGACTTACGCGCAATTTTATGAATTTCAATGATTGATCATAGATTAAAAACCAAAAGTCATTTAGTATTGACACTTTGACAAAATTTAAGTCATATCAGGGGCAAACTTTCTACGGATTAAAAATGGCATGTTTCACAAGAAGTTACGCGCGCACGCGCATTTAAAATTTCAAAATGCGCAAAACTAATTTCTAATCAACTTTTTACGCGTTTCATGTCATTTTGAGCATGTCAAAAATTCCCACGGGCGCGCAATTTTTTACGCACGCGGTGCGCACGTAGCGATAAAAACATATTTTTTTCTCTTGAATTATATTTTTCAAGCCTTTCCTAGTAATTTTGAAAACAATTTAGAACTTTTCCAGTTTAAATAACGCCATACGAACACGTTGAATTAGACAATTTGTGCACGTTTTTTATGAAAAAGCTTAAAAAATCATCAAAATAATGTCTTTTTTTAAACAGTCATAGTTTCTAAAGTAAACCGTGAACCGTTTATTTTTATTACAAAATCTAGAAGTTGATGAGTTGCAGATATCGGATCATGCATCGATAAGGCTAAAAAAACATTGTGACGTAATCGTATGGCCACACGAATGTAAAATATAGGATTTTTGTCTGTTTCGTTATTGCTCATCACATTCAATGGAGCGCATCACGCTTATCTGTATTCCTTTTTCTCCTATATTTATATATTGTCTAGGTCAATCAACTTTCTTTAGCATGAGATAAAAATATTTAAATTTTTATAACGTCATCATGCCTAAAAATTTTAATTACGTGGGTCATTAATTTCATCTTTACAGTAAATTTTAATCTGTAATAGCTCGTAAGAATAAAATGTGATAATCACGATTAAAACGTTTTCTGGAAGCTATAGGATTGTAGATACGAATTCATGTAAACATTTTGCCAATCGGATGTTGTGATGTCATCATATTGCCAGTTGAATAAAAAAAGTCGTATTTTCATATTTTGCGTAATAGTTCATCACATTTAAATGTGCGCGCACCAACATTTTACGTATTCAAATTTCTTCTTAACGTTAATATGTTGTTGCTAAGATAATTTTCTTCAGAAATTGCTATTGTTGTGTTGTTTTTTTTATGACGTCATCATGTTAAATATTTGAATTAAAGGCAGGTCTCATAATTCAGTTAATATGTCATATAATATACAGTACAGTAGTACAATGTACACCAGCATAGTCTCTGATGTGAGCAAATTGTTGTTTGCCGCCCTCTGTATCATGTAGAATTAATGTCTCCTTTTATACACAGTGTACTGTATAATTATAATACAAGGCGAAAATACAGGACCACCTCTCATTATAGTTTTTAACGTATGATGTGCACGTGGCATCTGTCGTGCGGATAACTAACTCGTCAAAGTGACGAGTTTCATGTCTAGTTGTGTTTTGTAACTATGTCTTTTAAGGCAAATATGTATGTCACTGGCTATTATTGTTTACATAGATATTTCTAACCATGTTTTTTTTTTATTTACAGAGATGGAAACACAATTCTTTCAGTTTCTGGAGACAAAACTGCTCGGGTATTTTCAATCCATAAGCCTGATAGGTGAAGTGTCAGGAATATTGATCATATACCTGTTATATTGATCAATTCATACACATTTTAACAACTATGACAGTTCTCTAGTAGTTACTTAATCTTTTTCATATAATACCCGATTCACACATAAAAATGTATCAAATTACTTCCTAAATCTAACTGCTTTTACAACGCTTTCACATGCTAGTTTTTAATGCAAACCTGGGTAATTCATTATAAACATATTATGCGCATCAGCGTTACATCAATGTAATCTTTATTTTTTACATGCCACACTCAGGCCTGTATATATTACCAACTCTTTCTGAGATTTTACTTGGATGTAACACAGAAGATTTTTGTATGTGTGAATAAGGTATAAGGAAGTTATTCTTAACATGGGGAAAGTGCATGCTTTTTAGTATGTTGTTGAATACTGGATTATTTGTACAAACTTTCCTATGTCACCATCAGAGATGTAGCTTTCACTTTATAAAATGTGAATGGTCTTTACAACAATAATCATGGGAGTAATGAATAAAAACTATTTTATCTGTTTATCAATAATTCGTTTTAATTGTTATTATTCCACAATAAAAAAAAAACATTTTAATAAATGTTTGATAAAGTACGGCTTGATTTTGATTTTTTTTAATGACTATAGAAGCTTTATAATAGTCTATTTACATAATGATGATGATAGTTTTGTCAAATGCGTATGTTATACAGTACAATGTGTATGATTGTGAGGAATTTCCATTTTTACAATGTCAACGAAAATTGTACGGGCCTTCAAGCGCTGATTAATATTGTATAAATTGTGTATGCGCACGTGCATATGTTGATAAAAATTGTACACCTTTTGTACGTTCTTACGCCAATGGACATTGCTACGTTGAAAATATACGCTTGTAGGCCTAGGCGCGCGTTCTAACTCTGATAAAATAGTACAGTACGACTTTATACGCACGTGTAAACTTGATAATAAAAATACGCGGGTTCAAACGCTGATGAAAATAGTACTCGGTGTACAGGCTTCGTAAACTTTGTTTCTAACCCGTGTTGTGTAGAAATGTTATACAGCGCCCTCTTAACGAAATCAATCTTAGTAAATACTGTATTTTGTATTTGTTTTGTGAGGAATGTTAGGATAGTCTGTGAACCACACTCTGAAGACTATAATAGACATGGCGGTATTAAACTTTATTCGGGCGCTTGTTCTGTCGGGTATTTATTTTGTCCATAAATATCTGACTTAACTGCAATGACATCATTCACATACCGACGCCCATTCGTTCACTGGGGTTTGGCGTTTTCATAGCTGTTTGTTCTGTATACGATTAATACTGCATGAGCAACTCTTTTCAAAACTTCCGATTTGTATTGTTTGTTCAATCCATGATATTTACAATACAGGGTCATTACCAAATACACTGACGTATACACTGCTTAAAACAGCATCCTCCGCAAACAGTTGGTGTTGTCCTAAAAACACATTAGACTCTGAATTTTATTTTGAATACATTAGTAGGCCTACTGTAATTATTATTTTATATACAATCTTAAACGGCAACCATACTATAGTATCCAGGGAGTTGTTGAACTCCCTGCTATTAACAATTTTCCAATATTTTGCACACTATTTGTCTTAATTGTAGCATTTAATTGTTTTTGCCTTCAATGTGTGAAAAATAACAAACAATGCATTTAAGAGAATTTGATTCACACAACTGTAATCTGTCTACATAATGTAAGTTTCTTCTACACTAATAATAAGAAAAAAAGTAAAATACAAAACTACTACTTTCATATTTAAATGTTTTGTATGGGTTTTTTACTTCAGTTCCTATAAAGGAGTTTAGATAGGCCTCCATAATTAGAACACAGCTTAACAAAGCACAAACAACATTTTGGACAAAGAAATGCAACTTATAATAGTGTCCAAAATGTACTGCGTATCTTAAGTAAACCCAGGGATGAGTGAAATTAATAAATAACATAACTATTGAGAATAATATAAAATAATAGTAAGTGCAATTGTTTGTTTCCCTTCAGATCCAACGTTAACAAAGTAAAAAATGAAACAGTGACGTATCGGTCGCAAACATTCCCCTCCAACCAACAACAACAACTAGTAGGCCTACTACCTAAAAGCGTTTTAGGATCCACCAGTCGGTCATTTGCAATTTTGATATTTAAACCCAATTAAACAATTTGGTGCTTGTTTAAAATGGGTATCCTATTAATCCATAACAACTTATAAACCGCAAATGATGCTTGAAAGAACTGGTTGGCGCATAATACTGAAGATTAAACACTGTCATGCCCTTGAGGCAGATAAATGAAAAATTGTATTATATTTGAGCTGTTAGATTGTATAACTTTTCGATATTGGTAAAACGTTAACTGAATATAGGTCTAATCTCAATTCTGTTGATCCAGATCCAATATATTTGAATGAAACTTTCCTTTTTACTCGAGCAATGCAAATAAACTATAGAATCTACTATTATTATTATATGACTACTTACACACAAGGATCTTATTCACAAGAACATGATAATAATCTGTTCAATATTTCACTTGTCCATGATATGTTAATTATAAACGTATTAATTAGATATGGAGCCATGGCAGACTTACTCCAGCGGAACAGGGGGCGCTGGAGTTCAGCTGTGGGTGCACTGTATGGGTACTATAACTACAAAGTGTGAAGAGATTAACCAATGGCCTAGTTCCAATTAGTCGAAATTTACTCTATGGAGATTAGTATTGTTATGATGAATATATTTTTAATACAGAAAGCATCACAATTTAAACAAAAATTATACAGAGAACATCGTCTTCACATCCAATAGAACCATCGGTCATCGCAATGGTTTTGTTTTTGTTTGTATTGTTGTTGATGATTGAGGAACGAATTAAATGGTTAGATATTCATATAAATAGGCCTATTTTAGTCCAGTGTTTTTTTCAGTTTTACACAAAGAGACGGATAGGTCCCTAGACCTACTCTGTAACATTGACTGGTTCGACTTATGTCTATGGAAGATGGCTAATCCTCGGTGTAAATTGTCACCAAAGGATCGAAGGAATAAAGTTGAATTACATTCGATTGGCCTACACAGTCCTATAGTAAATCACTGACAATATATACATGTATGACTATAACGAGGCATTTAATAAAAAGGCAAATTGCCTTAAAATGTAAATGTGACAATTTTTTTCTAGGCGTTCTTTACTGTTCTGATGGATGAGAATAGTTTCTCGAAACATGTCACATTTACATTTTAAGGCAATTTGCCTTTTTATTAAATGCCTCGTTATAGTCATCCTAACTCGCAAGTTTGGTGGTATTATTCATGATTTATATAAATGTATGTTTTGTAAAGAAAGAATGCCGCATGATGAATGAAAGGTTGATCTGATCTCTACAGATTGCCTATTGTGAACCCACACAAAAACCGTGTATTTAACCTTTCAATTGAGGAACTCTGTCGGCTTGTTAACATTTTTTGGACATTTTGTATCCTATTTCGAGAGTAGGCCTACCACATACAACACACTGATTCCTTTGCTTTTAAAATAGCCAACAATAAACATATCCATAACATCACAAGGTTTTGTTTCGATCAAATGTGTTGCAAATTTCTAAACAGTAGGCCTAATATTCATTCATTCAAGGTGTTTATTCAATTCAATAAAACGAAAATTTACATTGTAGCCAAAGGCTAAATTGTGTAAAATTTTACAGAATATTGCACATAAAAAAAAGTTATCACATAAAAAGAACATCTTATATTAAAATGGAATTGGATAAAGTACATAATATGAAAATGAGAAAAACATTGAAAAAAAAAAAGAAATGTTAACGAATCATGGCCTAATAAAATATCTGTATTAAAACTTATGTATTATTTGTTTATTATTTCACATTGGTTGATGACGGCAACGTTGGCTAAATTTAATTATTCTTTATTATTCAACAGGTTAATTAGGTATGGCAAAGGGCTATTTTTTTATCGTTTAGTTTTACATTTTATTTGTTGATATTGGTTGGTCTTTCTTAAGTTGTAGGCCTACGGTTTATTTCTAGGCTGTATAGCCATGATTGAAAATATGCCGACTTTTCGAGGTCTCCAGCAAACCTTAGACATAGGTTTGTTAGTGTCATTAACGTGGCCCATACATTTAAATAAAGTATTTTTTCAGAGAGACGTCACTATTTTAAACATTTGAAACTGACGAATAAAGACTATTTGATATGATATGATTATTACAATATAAACATGATGTTTTGATTATCATGTACATTTTTAAATCATCTGGAGTAATATATCAATGACCCACATGTTAGTACAGTATATATACTATGTGTTTTTTTATATTCTCCATACTAATTCGAGATACTTCGACATCCTGATTTCCATTCGACCTAAACCACCGGTAATGAGTCACTCTGATAAGCGATAGACCTGATCTTGTATTCTCAAATATTGCTCCTACGACGATCTAGATACAGTAGCGAGATTTTAATCTCGTTATGTATCTATGTTATGTTTATAGCTCCCACTGATTAATTTAAAACGGCCTAATAAGTGATAGGAGTTAAGGTAGCACGAGGCTTGGCCGATTACAATTGTAACGTACTCCAGTTATAATTGATATAGATTTATATATTTGCATTACTTATTTCTTTGATACGGCCTGAACAAAAAACACAGGCCTATTGTTTGTGAATGAGCTTTCCGCACAAGATAAATATATGTTGTAAGAATTTGTATAGGCCTATTGTAACTTGCAAAGTTATGGCTCAAGCTTAAATAGTGTCGTGGTTTAGTAACGAATTCGTTTGATTTATGTTTGTTCATGTAGGACGCACGCATACAAAAGTGAGATTGGCCTGCTGTACCAGTAGATAATTAAATAAAATGATAACCGGGAAGACATATTTTATTATTATTATTATTATTGCAGTCAACTTTCCGTCTAAAAATATGTTGTGTGGGCTACGTTTCAGTTAATAGTTATCATAATTATGATTTTACAACTACCCATTAACAAAATGTATTTGTTAGAAGTATAGGCCTAATATGTATCTAAATATTATGCATAGAACTGATACGAAGTTTTGGTTTTTGATTTAATTAAAATCATGATGAAACTAAGGGTGCGTCGTACAAATTGTACTATTATTGTAGACCGTGATCACCGAATTACCATTTTATATTTTGCAGAGAAAATAATAAGATTCATTGCCCATTATTATCAGTTTCTGAAGAAAAGAATAAGTTTACAACAATAACAAGTTTAATGTCACACTATTCTGTGTACCCATTCAAAGACGGTGTTCTCACTGACAGGGCGTTGAGTGTTATGACATCGCGCATTGTGCAAAGCCATCACAAAAGAACGATTCGATTCATCCACGGTACAATGCATGTATTATTCATATGCTAATATCGTACCAAACCTGTTCTACTAGATTAATTTCCACGATTGTTCACCCTTGATCGACTCAAATATATTTAGTGTGTTACCTATTTAGAAAGGGTGCGGTAGATTATAGCCAGGAGAGCTATACTTTTCTAAGATTCGGACCCAATATCATACAACCACACCGAATTCATTTTGATATTTGGAATTACTGTATTACTGCTCTTCGATGCGGATAGTTTAATAATCAAGTAAACATTACTATCGACGTCCACGCAAGGACACCGCCGTCAACGTGACGGTAAAGGATTACATTATGGGTAACACGAAAATGTTCCTTCCGCTATTTGCGGTATTATTTACGGTACGTATAAATAATATGTTTTTAATTACTATATTTAAACGTTTTAAATTGGTATTTGATTCAAACGTTTTATTGCCTTTGAATTTCGCGTGCCCAAAGTTCGTATAGTCAGTAAACGCGTTGAATTGTAAGCGTACGAAATTGTATCAAATGCGTTTGTACCAGTTGTAATTTTGTCATTGCTTCTAACATACAGTATTAATACATATTATAATTGTGTATATTGTACATAATTTATTTTAAATAGGCCTACCCCTGTTGGGCTCACTGACACTAGGCCTGTGAAGGAAAAGGTCTAACAAACATACATTGCCATTTTGTGCTTGTACTAACAATACAACTGTTTACTGTAGGCTATTTATAGTATTGATACTGCAGAAGTATGCATATTTATCTACCGCGACTTGGCTTTTATTTTCTTTATTATTCTCGTAAAAATACAGTAATTGTCACAATCATTGTTAGTTAGCATGATCGATATTAAAACCATCTAAACATGAAGGACGATGATCGAGACAGTGATATTCAATAAATGCTTGAACACGGTGTAACATCATTAAGTAACGTGCTCTATGGGGAGAAATGCAGGACTTAATCTCACCATGGACATTTTTAGTGATGGAGTAACCTTTATTCGGTTCACTGTATTCAACAGAATTTACAAGAATATACACAACACTAACAGCAAATGAATTCGGAAGAAAAAGAATGAAACATCAACACACCATAGCACATTTCATGATCTTAAAAATGTTTTATTCTGGTAGAAAATATAATATATGAAGATTTTGTAGGTTATTATATTATGATAACCTACAAAACCTTCATCTCCGGACTTTTTTCTGTTGTCTTTGTCAATTTGGTCGTTTTATTATAGGCTTTTTCCTTGTTTTAACAATAACAGTTTATTTCTTGTTACAATTGTGTGAAACAGCGCATATAGACTATTTGTATTTTGCGCTATAGGCCTATAGGCTAAATTTAAAAACCATTACGCATAGTTGATATTGTATAATATGTCTTCATTAAATATTACACACTAGCTACCATAGTGCATAATACATTTAAGTCAATGAATCAATTTTAGTTGCTTTCTGTTATTAATGTTATTAAAACAATCCTTGTAATAGGCTACTACATAGGTACTGTAGGCCTATGACATAACAGTGTAAACACAGGTTTGGATAGCCCCTAGATTGATTATATTCACTTTATCGGGAGGAGGGGTTTAATGAATATTATACACTACTCCATAAAACAATATTATCGTGTCTCCAAACAGTAGGCCTAATGCCAGTAAATACATTAGGTAGACGCATACAGCATTAGCTTACTGTAGATCGACGTGCTTTGATTTTATTTCCCGGTTTCTGAACAATAAACGGTGTGTGCGTTATTTGACAGTCACTTAAATGAAAACCGTATAAATTGAAACTAGCATTCATGATGGTATAATGACAATCGATATAAATAATTGTTACCAATTATTACCCACTGCGGTTTCCATGGTTAAGAAGGATGTGAATACGATGTACTGAATGATATTTGCATTAGGAGTCGTAAGGACATAAATCAAAGAGATTGCATATCATTTATAGAGATATTGTATTATTAGGCCTATATAGATATTATAATATTATTATTATATCTCTATATAGAAGGTTAATTTCGGTGTGATTTGAACTTGAGTGACAGTGCACCGAAGGAGAGAGGAACGGAGCGGTGTGATGTGAACTTGAGTGACAGTGCACCACCGAAGGAGAGGGGAACGGAGCTGTGTGATTTGAACTTGTGTGGCAGTGCACCGCCGAAGGAGAGGGGAACGGAGCAGTGTGATTTGAACTTGAGTGACAGTGCACCGAAGGAGAGGGGAACGGAGCAGTGTGATTTGAACTTGAGTGACAGTGCACCAAAGGAGAGGGGAACGGAGCGGTGTGATTTGAACTTGAGTGGCAGTGCACCGAAGGAGAGGGGAAAGGAGCAGTGTGATTTGAACTTGAGTGACAGTGTACCGAAGGAGAGGGGAACGGAGCAGTGTGATTTGAACTTGAGTGACAGTGTACCGAAGGAGAGGGGAACGGAGCAGTGTGATTTGAACTTGAGTGACAGTGCACCGAAGGAGAGGGGAACGGAGCAGTGTGATTTGAACTTGAGTGACAGTGCACCGAAGGAGAGAGGAACGGAGCAGTGTGATTTGAACTTGAGTGACAGTGCACCGAAGGAGAGGGGAACGGAGCAGTGTGATTTGAACTTGAGTGACAGAGCACCGAAGGAGAGGGGAACGGAGCAGTGTGATTTGAACTTGAGTGACAGTGCACCGAAGGAGAGAGGAACGGAGCAGTGTGATTTGAACTTGAGTGACAGTGCACCGAAGGAGAAGGGAACGGAGCAGTGTGATTTGAACTTGAGTGACAGTGTACTGAAGGAGAGGGGAACGGAGCAGTGTGATTTGAACTTGAGTGACAGTGCACCGAAGGAGAGGGGAACGGAGCAATGTGATTTGAACTTGAGTGACAGTGCACCGAAGGAGAGGGGAACAGAGCAGTGTGATTTGAACTTCTGAGATAATGATAATGTGAAACGGTAAAGATGAGACATTTGCAAGAGTCAAACAAGAAACCTTTCCAACCCGGAATAATAGATTCACAACACAATCAATATTAGATACAGTGTCCTTATTGATTTTGCGTTATTTATATAATCACGAAGAAACAGTGCTACACACAAGAGTATACCGTAATGTTATTATAAAACAATGATAATTAAGCATGCTCATTTTAATGTAGGCCTACTATGTTTGTTTTTATTTCGAATTTCTAAACACAAATACTGTACAATAAATTCTGGACGACCCTATTAATCCTGGGCACAGAAAATAATTAGTTTCCATTGGGATCTTAAAAAGTGTGAAAAAACAACCACAACGGTCGAACCAAGCATCGTGTATAGTGGTATGCCATTCTTGCGCGGATCTTTCACATTATAGCCGGCCTATTATTTTGATAATACTAATAATATTTTTAATTAGTTATCTTATATATCGGTTATAAAGTAATAAGAATTGAATTGTAAATAAAGTATCCTTCTTGTTGTGTTTTTCCATCGTATGGACTGTACTGTAACTTTAATTTAAAGGGGCGCCCCAAAGCTACGTTTACTGTATGTTCTTTTAAATTCTTGCGTCAGCTATGATTTATTGTTAAAAAAAGGTTATGTCATGAATGGAAGTCTACATTTACACTTTATATCATCATAATTTAGGGCTCACGTAAGACAAAAAATAATAATTTAGGGCCTACTCTGTGATATGACCTGTAGGTTACAGTAGGTCTACACCCGATGCGATGTAAGATTTGATACTAGCTAGAGCATGCGAGAGAGCCTCCACAAAATGAAAACCATCGATTGATATAGGCTTATTAGCACATGATGCTGAGGTGAGAACATTATAGATTTCGGTAACGTTACTGTGTCAGGAAATGACTCTCTTTAATAGTTCTTACTGATTAAGCTAGCACATCGTACCACTTTATGATGATATGATGACTAGGTCTTCCGTAGGACATCACGATAATGTACTACTGCTACCGGGCCTGTGGAGATTCCCCTTAACGCTTACCGTACGGTCTCACGTATGGCCTTTTTACATAAAATGGTGCAGTAAAGTATGATCATACTTACTATGTTTTTAAAAATTGTTTCAGAATAATTATTGTAATAATAAAAAATTCCGATGCATGACAAGATATAGGCCTACTAAACTGTGCTTTGAAAATATCGGCATATCGCGTACTACATAATCTAAAAACACACATTTTATTAATCTTCATTTTTGATGTTTTTTAAGGAAAATATCTTTAACATGACATTTTGTAATTAATTTACACAGTTTGGTAACAAATAATACGTTATACTTTTATTCGTGAGTTGAGAGTTTCTCTAAGAAAATGACTGCACATTAATTGTAAACAGGGTTGAAATGAAGTTTTATGTAGGCCTAGATTATCTAGAAAACAATGTATGTAGGCATATTTGTAAAATACTGAAAGTATTAAGTTTAAGCCTATAAGATGTTTAATTTTCACACCACCAGAAATACGGTGACAATTATCAACTCTTTGTGACACTCCCGTCGTACACCTCTGTAGTTTCTATCAGAACCCTTCTAGCATGGTTGACTTGACCCGATGTTTGGTTTTCTTTTACAATAGGCCTACACTATTATGCCTGTGGACGTTATTGTTAAAACTCTTTCTTGTATTTCATAATCTATGGAGCATAAACTAACTTGATTTGTATAACAATAGGTACCAATACCGGTTCTACATTGTTTATATATTGCATTCCTTGTGTTACTTGGTGCCTATCGTACACCCTACATTCTGTCAAGGATTAGGCTTTAGTAGTGAAAACGTAATTTAGGAAGCCTCTTCAGTTATGTTTTCTTACTCTTTTAAAAATCACAAATTGAATCATGATTGACCTAATAATTAATTGAATTGACAAAATCTGAATTCTCCAACAATTGCTTCATTAAGCTAGATATCGATCTTTCTTTTCGCAAAACTAAAACTTTGTTGTTTTAATTTGTTTTTGTAATTAAGACAGGACCAAAATGTAAAACAGGTTTTTCTTTTTCCTGATTGTGTAATCCTGTTGTTAAATAAAAGAATAAAACAATTAAAAAGAGTATTGTTGAAAGTGTGTTGCCCTGTGGGTAGGCCTATGAACTGTGTAGGATAGTTATAATTTATTGGTAATATCATGGACCATACTAATTTAAGGTTCAAGGTAATATCACACTCTATTATAAGGCCTAGGTCTAATCATCACCATACTCCCTCTATCCCTCCTCCGCTGCCAAAGTAATTTAATTAACTTTGTCATAATATTTTAATATTCATTTATGTTATCTACTTTTCTTGCAGATTTTTACAGCTAATGCTGATGGTAAGGAATGAAAAACAATTATTTTCTTTAGGCTTAATATACTGTAGTCAATATAACAAAAATGATTATCATTATACAATATTATATAACACCTATATAAATTCCTGTCATTTGATTGGACGAATGTGGGTCACATGGCGTGCAATAGTACGCACTATTCAACGATCGTTAAATAGTACTTTTTGAAACATTTTTGTGTACGAAAAAAAAACGTCTAGATGTTATATAAAACAAATAATGAATGTTTTGTATTCGTGTAATGGTACAAATAATGGCACTTAGTGAATGATGAAAGGTTATATCAACTCGGCTTTGCCTCGTTGATATAACCTTTCATCATTCACCTCGTGCCATTATTTGTACCATTGCACTCATAAACATTCATTATTTGTATATTATTTCACATACAGTATAAGTGCTACCTATTAAATAAATTATAGTGGGGGTTTTGGAGCGTACATGTTTGGAGAGGACCTAACAATTGTAAAACGAAGTTAATAATTCATTATCTTTTTTTTCCAGTTATTATTACAAATATTATTCCTAATCTAATTTCTGGTGACCCGTTAATTGAACACACAACTTCTCATGCTATAACATCGTCGTTTATTATTGGTACAACGGCTGGAAGTGATTCCTTAACTGGCTCAAACCTGTGGGCTTTGGAATTCTTTATACGAGATTCTGCCAATGTTCTGGTGTCAGGAACGGAAGCTACTGCCACCCTAGTTAATGCCAATGTTGGTGTGACACCAGGACAAACATTTACACTTCAAGGAACAGCGAATTTGAATCTTGAAAATAGGATTTGTTCAGAATTTTCAATGTTTTGCGCTACATTGACGTCACAAGGCAGTTTTACTTTAACTCCAGACACTGGATACGACACAACTGTGTGCACTGCTATTGAATGTCAAGGTTCGTTAAGATTTATGTTTGGTTTTAGTTTAAGGTTTTATGGTATAGCAGTTGAATCACTTAAAAAAAAAACCAACAACAGTTGTCCCGATACGTTGAGAACACAATGGTCTACTCAATAGGCTTACCTAAAAATACATATGATTTTTACCATGAATACTTTTACTCTTCTAACTTGACTTTAAAAACATAATTTGCTTATAATAGTAACTAATATTTCTTTGAACCAGTTATGTTCCCCCACAACCATGTTGACATGAGGTACAGTAAATGATGCTTACAGTACTGTATAGGTCTACATAGCCAATCACAGCTTAGTTTAGTGTAGTTTGTGACAATTTCCCTACAGTAGTAACAAATAATACGACAGAATATACTGTATCTGTATTCATCCCTCTTGTGCTATCAAGTATGAACTATATACAATAAACTGCTGCTGTATCTATCTATCCTAATAATAATTGATTAGGTATTTTTACCATCATTTGAAATGTTTATTTATTTTTCTTTAGGTGTGGTCATCACAAATGTTTTACCTGCTCAAACTTCAAACTCACCTTTGGTTCAAGGCACTAATAATAATGATGTAAATTTGACTGTAACGTTGTCTTCTGACACATCATTTGCCAGTATACAAGGTAAAGTTGGATTTTGGATGTACAGTATAAAATTAGTTATTTTTATACCTCTGTAGTTGGATCATTTAAAATATCATCTAGACTGCAAACCTACAGTAGAACACCTTTTTTGTGACAACCCTGTTCAGGAGACACGCTCCTACTAAGAGGACATTTTTTCCTGAAATGAACAAGGGCCAATATCTACAGCACTGTATTTGGAAAACACTTAGTTCTGAACATAGTAGTGATGATATACTGTATATACAAATTAGATTAATAAAAAACCTAAAAAAAGAAGCTATGATAATATAATTAAGTAACATACTGTACCCTTTACAAAAGTAGCACAATGATCAAATTAAAAACTATACAAATTTTGATTTATTTCATATAATTATATTTATAATACATTTAAGGAACTGGTCTGTGGAAAGCAAGAGGCTTTTTGAATTCAGAAGTAGATGGAACTGGAACAAGGATTCAAGACCATGATGTTGACATGTTGACATCAGCAGATTATGGTCTTGACAATAATGGAAATTCAGTCTGGCCATTGGTAATGAAAAACAATTAACATATATTTTGATATATTTCTACATCTCATTCCTGTTATTTGGATTCTCCCTCTGAGACATAATAAATAGTATTTAATTCTTTATTTTATACTCATTTCTAGCAATACGATAGTGAAACTGTAATCAATAGCCATGATAATACCGGCAATGGTCCACATTCACTACATTTTTCTGGTGGTAGACTACTCTATAAAACGAAGGTCCAGTGTACACAAAATTGTTTGTGTAAAATAACTTTTTACTTTATCTTTTGAGACCAGTAGGGTTTTCTTACTTTACCCCGGTTTACTAGTTCACATACACACACAGCCACTGTTGTGGACAGACAGGAGAGGCCCTGAAATGGCAGCAATGAAATAATGAGAACCTTAAAGGAGAAGCATATACTTTAAAAGTTCTAAGTCACCTGGACAGCATTTTGAGCAATGATCATTGAAATGGCTCTAATGGATATATTTTGTTCAATTTTGCAGATACAAGTAGACTTTGACCTTACATCTTTAAGTTGTTCGGAATTTGATTATGTGTGCATTGAAGTTCAACAAGGCACGAGTCCATCCCCAGCTTTTACTCTTGGCTTTACACCAGACACAGCTAACATTGGCTGTGCTCAAATACAATGTACTGGTAAGTATAGTACATTTTCATAAACATTTTAAGCTACAAATTGAGCATGCTTAATCTTAGGGATCTGATGTGCAATGTAATCTTTCTGTACAAAAGGCCAGACATTTAGTTTTATTTTGAGATTTTGGTGGTATTTTCAGGCTTTTTGTGAAACAAGGTCATTGTGAAATGAATAAATAGAACAAATACTACCAAACTGTTGAGAAAAGGCATTGACTTATTTCTTTGGTTATTGCATAATCATTTTCTTGTGCAGGAATTGTAATTAATGCTGGTGCAACTTTGACTATCAGTGAAGGTTTTTTGGAAGATCGATCAACAACCGTTGAATTTGATGTTACTTATCCTACTAGTAATGCTGGTGTTACTGGTAACAACTTATGGCAGGTCAACATTTATGCCAGTGCTACTGCTGATGGAAGTGGTACTCAGCAAAGTGCGCAACAAGTGATACTATCAAGTGAGTTAGTTGATCCAAGGCAATCTAACAACAGGACCATGAGCTCGCTTTCCAAGATAGGAACTTGTAACAGTCCTTTGATCTAATGTGTTGTTAGATTGCCTTTATCCGTATGACATTTCAATGAAACAAATATATTGATTAAAACATAGACATAAAAGGTAAAAAAGATTATTACTTTAAGCAATGAACTACATCAAATTTATATTTATAGTAGTAAGTTTTAACTGTGGTGAATGAGAGAAAATATATATTGAACACTATTTTATGTTGTGAACAACTTTTCAAATTTCTTTCGCTTAGTTAACTTTGGATTTTATTTCTATAGCCGCCAATGCTGGAATGGATATAACAACTATTGGAGATACTTTAAGTCTAACAGGTTTAAGTGCTACTATGGACTTTAGTGATCTTTACTGTGCAAGTGACAGTATAAACTATTTGTGTGCAGTGCTGTCAAAATCTAGTTCTGCTAGCCCCAATTTTGAACTGTCAGCAGCAAGCAATGATAATAGTGAATTCACAGTTTGCACCACAGCTACTTGTTCAGGTAAATTAACCATTCATAACAATTGAAAATCTTAGCTTTAAGGCGATATAAATACTGTACTACCAATCAGGGGTGTTTTTTTTTCATGTTTCCTAAAGTTTGTGATTTTTTTACTACATCATTGTATAACAATATTAGAGTAACTGAAAGATAATAATTTTGTTTCCACCATTTTTATGTACAATATGCACTCTATCTGTCATTTTGTATAAATCAAAAAGCAGTTTACTGAAAAAATAATGTGGGTATTTGTGGCTGGGTCTCAATGGAAATACAAATAAAATAAGCTAAATGAAAACAATTGTCATTTTTTATACATTAATGGAAATGTTTTTATCAACTGAACAATTTATTCTAGGTGTATTAATATCAAGTGTGACACCAACCACCTCTGATAGTATTCTTCAAAATTGGGCTTCAACAATCTCCATTAATGTTGATCTCGCAATCAGTAGTTCTGGTGGTAGTGTCAGCGGTACTGGTCTCTGGGATGCAGTAGTCTTCACTAGTGCTAATGATACAACAAGAACACCCATTGTTACTGCTGATGTTACTGTCAGCACTGCAGCCATGAATGAGGATGCTACGGCTGGCTCTACTAGTACCTTGATAGGAATCACAGCAGTATTTGATCTGAATGCTACTGAATGTGTGCATGCTCCATTCATCTGTGTCAGAATGGTAGAAGGATCAAGTTCATCTGTAGATTTTGACATTGATTCTAATAGTGTACTTGAAGGATGTTTTGTTCCCACTTGCTTAGGTAATACAGGCAGTATTTTAAAATTTTTTTCCAAATTTTTTTAATAGAAGAACCAGGTATAATTTCGCATGTTTGCTTGATCCTAGGACATTATCCAACGTTCTCCCCATCCTTAGATTTACAGTGAATAGAACTAAGAGATTTATTTTGAGTCCTGTTATATTTATTTATTCGTGAATACAAACATGTTTAGTAATACTTTTGACTACAGTACTACTCTGTTTCTGCATTCACTTTTTGAAAATAAAGGTAACAGTTTTACTATTGTTTAATTATATTTATATTCATGTTTAAAAAAAAGTTATATTCTATTTCAGGAGTAATGATCACTTCTATTAATATTGTTAGTGATGCTCCTGTCATCACTGAGTATCAAACAACCAGTCTTGATGCTGAGTTGGCATTGTTGGTTCTACCAGATGCAGATGGAGGCAGCGCCATCAATGGCCCGAACCTGTGGAAGATTGATATTTACCTTAGTGGAAATTCTGATTGTTCTGGCAACAAAAATGCTCTAGAAGCTGGAACCCTAATGGACACCACTGTCACTCTGGTTGCTGGAAACATGCAAGCCTTTAATGATGTTACTGCAAGTCTAGACATATCTGCACTCATGTGTTCAGATATGGAATATATATGTGCAGATCTATCTCCTAATACTGGTCAAACATTCACAATGACACCTGTAACCAATACAGCTAGCCTTAGGACAGACTGCAGAGGTAGGTTGTATTATACAGTCTATTAGATTTAACATGCACTAGGCAATCTAATTGTAATCTAATTATGTTTAAGTTATGTGAATCAGTACCATCAGGAAGGAAGAGTGAAATTATGTTATTTCATTTTTTCCTGGTGCCATATAGCTTTGTTGATGATCAAAATGTATCCAATAGTTTATGTTACAACGACATTTGATGTTTATTTGTCTCTCAAGGTGGTGATTAAGATAAATGCAAAATAATACAAAAATGTATGTATGTGTGTACAGTCTAATTTTTGCTTAGAAAAGTGATACTAACAGTAAAGTACAGTCGAACAAATAAGGGATGTTTAGCTCTAGAGTCTAGTGTACTACTTATACAAAGTTGTAATTAAAATCATTCAGTAAAAGTAAATGGTAAACAGTAGTTTGAAATAATGTTGTTTAATTTATATTAATATACACAGGTACCCTTTAAATATTTGGATGGTAAAGAATTGTTTAAGACAGTTTGTCAGTTTTTCTGTCACCAAGACAGATTTTTATTAATTTCATATTTTTTAATGATAAAGATAAAACAAACAAACAAACAAATTCACTTGTCTACGATCGTTTATTGTTTAAACATAAACTTCATTGAAACTTTTAAATATAATACTGTATACATACTATTGTTAAAACATTGTTCACATTCTATTTGTATATAGATAAGTACAGGGCCCCAGGGAAGCACAGCCATGTTTTGATCTGGGCCTCCGTGGAAAATAAAGTTGAATTAAATTGTAATTACTAATTAGGTTTATTTTCTTTACAGGCGTATTAATTACCACAGTAGCATTTGAAGACAGCTTAACAGTAATTGAGTTATCTATGAGTAATGAAAATCCAGTCGTAATAACAACATTAAACGTCACTTCTAGTGGAACTGGTGCATCTATTAATGGCTCTAGTTTATGGGAAGCAACAATATTTGTTAATTCAGATGACAGCACTTTTGCAGCTGATCCCATTGGAACACCTGTAGTTTTAGATGAAATGGATCTAGCTGCTGGTGAAGTTAGTATTCAAATAAATAATTCTCTTTGTCTACAAAAAAAGATCTTATTCTTTTTATTGTCTAATTATCCTAATTACCCTTTACAGTTTGGCATTTAAGGGTTTGTCATAATACAATTATTATCATTGTGGTCATGAATTTTTGCGCCTTCTGTTTCATATGCTCTTACAAATCAATTTTTCTGGGGTGAAAGTGCTGTACAAATATCCCATACAGGTACTTTGTTTTAGGTTAAAGTTTAAAACATTTATTATTTCACATGCTTATGAACACAGATATTCCGCATTCAAACCTTATATTTCTTTTTCCTACATTATTATTTCTTTGATGGTCTGTTTTTCCCACCTAGACAATTCAATTCACAAACTTGATGGCAGACATTGACATGACTGATAAAACATGTCTTGATGATGCGATGTACATTTGTGTCAAACTGAAACGGCAAAGCTCCTCAGATCCTGTCTTCAAATTATCTGGAGTATCAGGCTCTGACAATGATTTGATTGGTTGTCAACCAGTCACTTGTTATGGTATGTATTTTCTAACCATGATATTTATGTAAAATACCTTTTTATGTTTAAATTGTAGATAGATATATATTGTATTATTAAATTGAAATTAATAGGAGTTTTATTATACTTTAATAATTGTTATCTGTCCCATAATTTTACATAATATTGTGGAACCCCTGATGAATCTTTGTGCTTTGTAACCCCTCAATAACTATTTTACTCCATTTATAAACTTTTTATTTTTTTTTTAACAATGCACAATTGTAGGCCTATAAAAGCATGATGATAATTGTTTCAATACTTACGTAATTGTACTGGTGCAGTACCAATTGCTTCCTTGGGCTCGAATCTAACGTAAGCCATTAGCGCAAGCTTGGTGATCTAGAGTGTTTTTATTTTCAAGAACTTGAATTCATGGGTTTCCGTCTCACCGAAGAATTACTTGCAATTCACAAGTATTCTCAAATGTATTTAGAGTAAAGTTCAATTATGTCAGAGTGTAGGGCAAACATCCGACCAATTAACTTTTTCCTGGGAAAAAAGATCTGAGTTAAAAAAAGAGCTAATTTGCATTGTTGCAAAAAAAAAAGTTTAAAAAGTTAAAAGTTAAAGTTAAAACTTAAGAAAAGCCACTGCATTGTTTTTGTTTTACTATTGTATTTAATGTCTATGTTTGAATCACTGAGTGTACATACATACATGTTTGGTTTATGTTTATTTGTATGTAGTTTAAGTTGACTGTACCACTAATGAGTGTTGCCACTGATCCAAAAGTGTTTGTCAATAAAGTTGTTATAGTAGTTATTGAATTATCATCCTGTATAGATACATGTATTTATTTTTGCTCCCTACCCAAGACCAATTGACCAAGATAAAGGCATCAGTTGTTTATTTCACTTATACAGTACTTATTTTAAAACTCTATATTGTTTTTGTCTACAGGGGTGTATGTGACAGGTACAACACTTTCTATCACGGACGGTATTGAAATCATTGAGAGGTCTACTTCATCACAAATAACCTACAACCTTGCTATAACAGCCGATAATACAAAAGCAGATGTGGATGGTACAAACCTATGGAGTATTTCCTCTTCTATATATGCTAACAACAATTTCAGTACGGCTGAGCTAATTTCAGCACAGACTACTGTAGACGATGCTTCAGTCAGCAATGGAGCCGGAACAATATCATCAGCGATGGCAACATTTGATGTGTCAACACTTCTGTGTTCACAGATTAACTACTTCTGCACAGTTTTAAGTAAAGGAGCTAATGCTGACCCAAACTTTACACTTACACCAGATCCTGATCAAACTGCTGTACAAGCATGTACTAGTGTAACTTGCAAAGGTAAATCTGGTTTTTATTTTATTAGTTCATAAATAAATAAATGAAACATTGCTAAAAACATTGATTGATTAACCCACTTTTCTAGTACAGTAATGTGTGACCTTGTACAAGGTACTATATACATTATATATGACTCTATATTACTATGTTGTCAAGTGTGTTTGTATATTTTAAAATTTAAGTGCAATCTTGTTTTTTTAGGTGTCATTGTTGACGTAACAACTATCTCTGCTGGTGATGGTGCAACCAACGAATGGCCAATAGTAGAAGGAAAACTTCAGAATGTATTTCTTGATGTAACAGTTACTAAAGATGCTACATCAGCAAATATTTCGGGGACCAACTTGTGGATATTTACTTTTTACCTCAGTGAAGCTGCAGATGGTACAGGGACGAGACTGCATAATGATGATGCTAATCTGGACAACACACAGTCAAATCAAGAATTAACGACTGGCGATCCAGTAGAGTTCACTAATGTTATGGTAAGATTATTACATTAATTTTTGTATTATTGGTCCTGCTAAATGGACCACGGCAATTCTTATGAACATGTTTTACTCCTAGTTTTTTAATTTGCTTATCATTTCTTATAGAAAATATTTTCAATAATACAGAGGTGTATCATGCCCCATTTTGGATGCATCAGTGCCTCTTTTTAAGAAATAGCCAGTGTGTTGGTTTTGCTTTGTTTCCCTTAACTTATTTTCTGCTTTGTCATCTGCTGCTTGATATAATGGATACATCCAGACAAGTACCTTTTGGCAAACCTTTTGGACTTTTCTATATTCCAGTCTTTTCACCCATTTTTAATGATAGTTTTAATTCTGTTTAATGTAAGGTTGTGAATTGGGATTTGAGTGCATTTTTGTGCAACCAGGCTGAATATATATGTGTTGAAATTAAAAAGAACAATGGTGTGTCAAATCCAGATTTCACATTTGAGGGTAACACAGTCGACTGCATGCCATTACAATGTCGTGGTAAGTAAAGAAATTAAATTTAAAGTAAATATTGTACATTTGCCCTTTATGGGTAGAGATTACAGTAGCCTACACAATCAAAATTACAGTAAAATTGTAATTTATTAAAGATGTATTGTCCCCTGAAAAAATAATTTTTTGAAATTTTTTTGTTGAATATGCCATTTTAATGTCACATAATAGTTATTCACTTTGACCAAAAAATGGATCGGAAAAACAATTATTTACCTGAAAAAAACTATAATTTAAAGCAAAAAATAGTCAAATTGGCTGGCATTCAATGTTTTGGTTGAATTTAACTGTTTATTTGGTCATTTTATAAGTGGAAACATAATTTTTTGGGGATTTTTTTCTACGGAAGTGATTAACTTTGTTAAAACTACAAAATGGCATATTCGAGGTCTGATTCTAATAATCTTTATTTTTCATGTTTTTGGGGGACAATACATCTTTAACCAATCAGGTAATTAATTAAAAAATCAAGTGCGCATAATCACTAAAGAACCAGTGGCCCAATCACAATACAACAATTGTCCTTTAATTGCCCTTAAAAATTATCGCATTTATCTGATTAGAATGAGATAATTGTTTGTTAATTTTTCATTCTTTTAAACTTTTTTAACCTTTATCGGTTAATTTTTGGCTGCGAAAAATGGCCTTAATAATCCTTCAGTTCTAGCCTTGAGTACATAAACAATAAATTACCATTAACACAGTATCTGATAGAATGTTGTTAGAGACGCATTCTGTCTTCCGTGAAACATAATTGCATCAGACAATTTATTTACAATGAAAGGAGACAGCGTTGTGATTGGACTTTAATTGATTTTCTCCTTCTATATGCTATTTTCTAGATTTATATTCTATTTGTTTATAGGTTTTGAGATCAACTCAATGGTGTTGACAGTTGATACTGGAAATGATATTATAGAATGGAATCAGAATCATGCTCTAACATTAAGTGTCTTGGTAAACCCTGACACCACATCAGCAGATGCTGCAGGAACTGATTTGTGGAATGCCACTGTCTTCTATAGCCCGATGTCTGACGGGAGTGGTGTGCGTTATGCAGAAACACCTGCTACCGTAGGGGGAGCCTGGAGAAACACTGGTAAATTAAATAAAATCAAAATAACTTTGTATAGAACATTTGGCATCTAATTACAAATGTCTGGACAGGATAAATGATAAAGAAGCTACTGTATATGAGCATACATATATTATAGTGCACTATACTATATACTACACTATATTGTAGTATGATTATATAGATCCAAAATCAAATTACTGAAATGGCAATGCTGTGGGTATCAGTGTCTGGATCTCAATGGGGATACAAATAAATAATTCAAAAACTAAATCAAAACGATAAAGTAAAACAGCCAGAAAGAATTATAACAGAGCATTTCAACCATCCTCAGTGTGAGAGTACTTATGAGATGATAGACATAATATGAGTTACCTGAATGGTTTAGAATAAAATAAGGTAGAACATGACAAAGGAAGGCACAGGCTGTTAAATTATTTATATAGTATCTGTAGTTACCTTTTTTTTCTGTCAGTTACATGCTTGTTTTGGAGAAGTTTCTGTTACCTTTCTTCAGGACATCAGTATACCCTTAAGCTGTTCTAAAAATTCATTAACCTAATCACTGTTATCAATATAATCAACAGATATTTCATCAATGACCTCAGAAACACTTTCAAGCATACAGGCTACAGTGAACTTGGATGGGGCATGTGACAATCTTATGTATGTTTGCATTGAAATTACTCAGTCATCTACTGCGGACACACTATTTACATTTAATGAAGCTGACAGCGAAAATGTTGCATGTACTCTATCATCTTGTACAGGTAGGTTTATGCTTTGTTTTTTTTAAGGGGAAACCTCCCAACTTATAAAAATAAATATATTGGGAATACGGCGGGAAGTTTTACAAAAGCAAACCATTGATAGCGCTATACTATTTTGAATATATATCAAACCACACATGGCGCTATTAAAAAGAAGGCAGACAACTATGTCATTCATGCCAAAGGTCGTGGCAACTCATTATACACATATTTATTACAAGCATCTTACATACCTATATTGGTATGTGGCGTTCAGCAAACTGTGCAAGAGCCGCCCGCGGTTAGGTCCCTAAAACTGTATTTTTTTAACACTGCCCAGAGCCTAGTACAGTTAGTGGTAGAAATTATAATTTGTTTATACATTTTTTGTTTTGAGTTTTTGTTTTTAACACAAAATATTTATTGTGACAGTTAGGAGGTCTTAAAGAGGAAATGGGATCAGTGTCCTGTAGTTAAATTTTCCTACTTTAAATAATTTCTTCTTTGAATTATAGGTGTTGTTATTGAATCTTCAAGTCTAACAATTGAAAGTGGAACACCAATCATTGAAGGAGGAACCAATCAGAACATAGATGTCACTGCCAATTTTGTTCATGATGACAGTGGTGCAGATGTAAATGGAACCGATCTATGGGAAGTGATTGTATTTGGAAGTGTCAGTTTAACAGGGTCTGGAACAAGAACGGCAGAATCACAACACAGCCTTACACCCACAAGCACCATGTTTGATGATTCTACTGATCTTGATTTCACAAGTGTGTCTGTCAATTTCCAGTTAAATGAAGCTATTTGTACAGAAGTTGAATATCTTTGTTTTGAAGTGTTAGAAAACACAGATATGCTTAATCCACCATCCATTGACTTTACTCTTAGTGGAGAAAATGTGGCATGCGCTCTGCTTGACTGCAATGGTATGTGTTTGTACACAAAATTTAATTTCTTTTGAGTTTTTAGAAAATAAATAGAGAGTATAGACATTTTTCTGGCAAAAAAAAATGTGTCCATTTGTCCCTCCTTTCCCTTACTAGCCTATCAACACTAGGTGAATTAATTCACAAAAAATCCAACGTCACTCAGAGAGAAAAACATTGCCCTACACTTTTAATATTTTCCATACAAATAAAACTAGCAATATACTTTTCATTTAGGTCAAATGTCTTCAGAGCTGTTTGATTTGCATGTGCATGTGACTCATTTTCTAAGATCTGATTGTTTGCTTCATAAAAGTCAAACACAAAATATTATGAAGTGAAAATCTCTACTAAAGCTGTCACTAAAATTCATTGTAGAATGAGATTTGTTTAATATGAATATGCATGCTCACAAGCTGATATGTAAATAATTCCACCTAGTGGAAACAGACTTAATGAGGACAAAGTAAAAGATCTTTTCTATACTGTTCTATTTGTTTAATCATAGGTGTTATTGTAACTGACACAACATTAGCTGTAACTAATGGAGAGCCAATCCTGGAGAGAGAAGGGAGTGCAAGTGTTGACCTGTCTATTGCTGTGGTAACGGACAATGCAGGCGCAGTTATTAATGGATCAAATCTTTGGGCATTAACAGTGTTTACTAATGATGAAGCAGATGGTAAAGGGTCAATCTTATTTGAGACACAACTTCCAGGAAGTACAAATGCATTGTGGCCCAGTGTTGACTTTTACCCAGCAGGCAATACCTTTATGTTGAGTGATGTCTCTTTAAACATTGACCTTACAAATATTATCTGCTCTTCGGTAAGTAAAAAAAAGTTTATTCATTTATTTAATTTATTTATTAAACACAAATACAAGGGAAAAAAATAATGATGTCGACCATTTGTAATAAAGTGAAACCTAAGAAAACTAGATATGTCAAACTTATTGGAATAGACATGCATTCTATTCTGACTATAGAAAGTATGAGGTGTGTTTACATTGTATTGTTTACAACACCTTGTTTTTCTCCATAATGATATATATAGTCATTTTGTATCCTGCTGACATAACATTTATTTATTTATTTATTTACTTTGTAGGTGCCTTATATTTGTGTAAATTTGACAAAAGGTGAAAGCCCATCAACAGACTTTACTCTCGATAGCAACCCACAGGATACTGCTCTGTCAGACTGTGTAGAAATTGACTGTCAAGGTAAGTAATTAGTAGTAAAACATATGAAAAGATGAAAATAAATAAATGTGTGAAAGCAATTGAGACTTAAGTTAAGATAATATTGAAATGGTTTAAAAGATATATTGTTCCCCTGAAAAAAATACTTTTTTTAAATGTTTTTGTTGAATATGCCATTTTAATGTCACATAATAGTTATTCACTTTGACCACAATTGGATGGAAAGCAAATTGTTTGCCTGAAATAACTGTAATTTAAAGCAAAAAAAAGTCAAAATGACTGGAAGTAAGTGGGTTTTTAGTTAAATTTAATTGTTTATTTTGTCTTTTTATAGTGAAAACATTTTTGTTTGTGTGATTAATTTAATTAAAACTAAAAAATGGTTTATTCAAATTCTGATTTTGTTAATCTTAATTGTTTTTTAAGTTAATATAATATTGATATATAGTAGTGATTTGAATGTTTTTTGTACCATAAGTAAATTCATCCTATATTTACCGTAATGTCATTCAACAAAATGTTAGGAAATTATGTACTTTGAAGTCTTTTCATACATAGATATACATATGAAATGTCTGCATTCAGTTTAACAAAAAATCATCGATGGATATGTTTGTTGTGGTTACTCAAATTACATATTAATTTCATAAATGTCTTATTTTTATTAAATCAATTTATTTTAGGAGTTGTAGTTGATTCTCTTTCACTAACTATAAATGAAACAGATGAAGAAGTTGTTGAACATTCTGACTCGGATGAAGTCAAATTTAACCTTCAAGTAACTGCTGAAGCTAATACTGTTGAAATTTCTGGTACAAATATTTGGCAATTACGAGTATTCTTGAATGATATGTCAGATGGAATGGGAGACAGCCAAGGAACAGAATTCTACCCTAACATTGGTGACTCTGCCAATGAAGCTCTTGGTGGAAGCTCTGTAACCACATTTAGCATGGAAGACATTACTGCGTCATTTGATCTCCAAGATTTTGTTTGTCCAGCAACAACCTACTTTTGTGTGGAACTCCAGAAAGCTGCTGCAGCTCCAGAATTTACATTGGAGTTTAGCGATTCAAGCATAGTTTGTCAGAGCATAACATGCAGAGGTAAACATACTATTTGCTAGTAAAGCTTGAGCATTATACAAATAAGATATTGAATGAGTTGAATAGATAGAATATTTAATGATGAATCTATTGACTGTTCTGTTTAAAGCGGAACTGAATTAAATAAGTCACCAAATCAAATATAACACATCACATGCTGTTCATTATTTGGCACTAATGAATAATAAACAGCACTATTGAATGTTCAGCTTTTAAAAGAAATGTTAATACATTTCGTCACTTGGGGCTCTTGAAACATGTAGTGGTTACCGTCAATAAGTTTTCTACTCTGCTTCTATAAGACCACTAGGGTTTTCAGGGTTTGTTTATATGCTATAATAATGTCGCATTTGATACACATTCAGCTTCAGAGATACGACTATAGTCCTATCTATAAATGATTTCAAATAAAAACAATTGTAAATTTTATCAAGAGTTTCAATATGAAATCTAGTTGTTTATATTAAATTTTACAATTTGTTTTTCTTAAAGGGGTGGAGCTTATGCAAGTTACAGTTACCATCGACAGTGGTGATATAGTTACTGAATACATATCTACACATCAAGTTACATTAGACTTGACCTTGCTTTCTGCTGACAGTGGAGCGACGATTGTGGGAACTGATCTATGGAGGATTACTACATACCTGAGTGCAGATTCTAATGGTGATGGAGATCGGTTTGCTGAAATGGTAAGAGCTAATCTGGAACCAGCCAATTAGATTAGGGACTTTTCAATTTGCACTATGTCAACTGAAAAGTTTACCAAAATCATGGCAGAGAATGATCTTGCAATGATTTTCTGGAAATATAGTCAAAAGCATATGGTTATGGTTATTTTAAATACAGATTTTAACAATACAGGTTAGAATTATATATTTTATTTTATTGGTTATTTTAAAGATTTTAACAATACATGTTTAGGGCCTTGTTCCTATCACATGTCTTTTTAGATTAAAAATGTACTGACAAAACCACCTAAAACCACAGAAATTCACATTACCAACAGTACATAAAGAAAAATAAAATACAATACTAACTATCTTTGGAAAGAACATTAGATACATAAATCTACAAAAACTATTTCCTATATCAGATGTAGTTTTATAATGATCATAATTCTCTTTTCTTTAAAGATTGCTGAAACTGGTAGCTACCAAGACATAAACCTTCCTACAGCTGTCACCACCCTCCTTGTCGATGTAGTAACTAATTTGGATGTGTCTGATGTCAGCTGCTCTAAATTTGATTATATATGTGTTGAAGTAGCTCAGAGTCCAACATCAAATCCCGATTTTACACTTGACCCTACTCCAGACGATAGTGTGGCAATAGCCTGCACTGCAATTCAATGCACAGGTTTGTTTTTTAGAAGCTTAGGCTCTGTCTACACTATCAAACTAGTTTGAAAAAAAAAAGGTGTGATGTGCCCAAATACATCAGTGATATGGCCTCATCGTGTCCATGAGCATGTTACATTTGTTGCCACATACAGTTTGGTAGAGCTTAAGGAAGCAACAGGACAATTTATTAGTGGAGTTGTTGAACAATGTTCTCACAGCATGTTCAACTTCACTCCAAAGACTTGTTTCAATATGTTGTGTAGAGCATCATGTGTCTGTTTGTAGTGTGTAAAATGGATTTCAACCTCTCTGAAGGACAGTGATTTCCACTCTGAGAAATAAAATAAAAATTGAAACAAAATTTCCTTATTCACTCCAAAAATGTTTTATTTTATTTCAGCATTTTTATTTATTTATTCAACATCAAACAAATTAAAATGAAAATATATGAAGATATATGTTTTCCCTGATTTAATTAGAAAATGATTTTAAGAATTCAAAAATTAAAGTTAACTAATAACTTTTCTTGATTGATCTTTTCTCAGGTCTGCAGCTTGATACATTGGAAATAGATATCTTATCTGGGTCTCCGTTGATTGAACTTACTAATCCTCATTCATTGACCGCTAGCATCACGCTTCTCAGCAACCCAGATGTTGATCTTGATGGCACTGACTGGGATGTTGAGCTGACCATTGGTACTGATGATGACTGTACTGGATCAACGATAATGGCCACTCATGTTAGTATGGTAGACGTCATGATGGGTGAGAACATTGTGCTTCAGAATGTGCAAGGAGATTTCGATCTATCTAACTCATATTGTAATGAGTTGACTTATCTCTGTGTACGAGTAGAGAAAGCTTCAACGGCAACTCCAGATTTTGCCACAAACTCTGAATACATCAAGGGTTCTACACTTATCCCATGCGAAGGTAACTTATAAATGTGATTATTAATTAATTAAAATAGAGACCGGATATATTAGTGATTTCTAAATAATATGTTAGTTACTCATAACTGGAAACTTAAACCACGTGTTAAATTGTAAGTCATATTTTGGTTTGCTGATTCTTTCTATGAGTTTTCTCAGAAAAGAACTATATAGATCTATAGTATACAATTCACTAGTGTGCAAAATATCTAGTACATTGCACCAGTAAAACTGAAAGAAACCATTCGTAGACGAGATTTTTAATCCTCAACAAAATATAATATGAATTAACTTGACCATGATGCAGTCGATACCTAAACTCCTAGATAAAAACTCCCTCTCTAAGGCGTATGAGCTTACTAGTTATTACAGAAGTGGTGTAACGCAGGGGGAAAGTCCTCCTTGTTTAGCACCCCTAAGGAGTCAACAAACGCTGGATGTTTAATTGGAGTTGCTCTGGGGACCCTTAAGTCCTGGGTTTATCCATGGACTTCTCTAGCTGTTAACCACAGTATTACAGTTCCTGTTGTGGACAGACACTTGTTAAGACCATGGTTAGGCAAAATTCATGCTTGGTAACAACTTCATTAGCACATGAATTAGCAAAATAAACTGTTCACCTTTTAGACCTACATTACGCTGATTGCTTATAAAATGATATCATTTATTTTTTCTACAGGTGTTATTATTGATAATGTAACACTAAGTGTGACTGGTAATGATGACCAACCGATTTGTGAAGCTGATATGAACTTCTTAGTCGACCTTGATGTTAGTTTATATTTAGCTGATAATTCTAGAACATTCAATGGTATGTACCGTTCTCTGCCAAGGAGGTTACATTTTCAGCCCTCTATGTTTCTTAGGCCCTGTTCAGACCCATGGCGTTAGACCGTTTTAGCGTACGACGCTAAAAGAATGTGTGTCTGAACAGTTAGGGATTAGCGTACAACGCGTCGTACAACGGTTGTAGCGTTGTAGTGGAAAACGGTTGATAGTACCGTTTTAGCGTACGACGCTACTGTAAGTCAACGTTGTATCCAATCAGAACGTTTCCTGTTATGACGCGAAACAAGAATTGACCTAGGCTGACATCTTGTATCGTCAATGTGTGAGATGGATTTCAATAACAAAAAGGCCAGAATAAATAAGGCCTAACTACACTACAAATACAACTGTTACAAAGGCTACAAACTACTATCAACTGATTACCAATATATTTTCTAACAAATGACTTAAATACATGCACCTTGTATTTAAACATAGGGACTACGATCCCATCCGCTTTTTAGGCCTAGCTAGGCCTAGAGCCATTCACGCATTTCATTCAAGCTAAAAACTAGCGTGGGACATCAAGTCAGTCATTCATACAAGGCAGACTAGACTGGACAAGTTTAATGATGAAAACCTTCTAACTCCTAAACAAATCAGTAAACAAACAAGGGGAGCTCTGTGTCCCTTTTATTAGCAAGTTAAGGGTTATTTTCAACCGACTGGACCAAAGAATATATATCTTTGACTGGACTGGATAGACTAATCACAATCATTTTTTTCTTCATTATTACGAATACGAGGCCTGCTTTATTTTCGTAACACAAGAGCCCGGGGAAAATGTTTTTTACTACAAACAAAATAAAAACAATAGAAACAGAAATTTGGCACTATTATATTTTTCTTAAATAAATGCTGAGGTATGTTTTATTTACGGCAAATTTTGTCATAATTGTAGGGCTGAGATCTAGGCCTATATACAGTGGAAATAATGATGAAAACACGTGGGTAAGAGCACATGAATATGCAACTAGAAACAACCTGGATGACGTACTTCCGTTGTAACGATAATCGTACGCTATGGGTCTGAACACCTCGTTTTTTTCTCTGCGGTTTGTAACGTGACCTTGATAGTAACGTTGTACGCTAAAACGGTCTAACGCCATGGGTCTGAACAGGGCCTTAGTTTATTTGTATGATTAGGGAGCTTTCTAAACAGGCAACTCAGCAGTGTGCAACCTGCAACCGAGCGTGCAAGTCACAGTGTGCATACAGATACAGAAGTCGATTGTTGATTTGGTATTACCTGGAGGGAGGCAATGCAGGGCTTTTGTGCCACAATGATCAATGACCCACACTCTCTTGATTACTATGTAAAACATATTAAAACATTTGGTGCAAGAAAACAAGACAAATGAAATTAACACTAATTTTAAAATTTTGTTTATATTTTTCTTTTAGATGGCGAAGTAGAGAACATTTGGAATCTTACATTATTTACAAGCCCTGACAGTGATGGCAGTACCATCAATGGATCCCCTACAGTTGTTTCATTGATGAATGATCAATTGGCCTATGGAATAGCAAGTATTGCAGGTCGCCAGTTTACCACGACTGATACTCCCTTAGATACCTACGGACTGACATGTGATGAAATGCAGTATTTGTGTATTGTAGCTTCTAAGAGAAATGATATTACTCCTGATATTACCATAACTTTTCCAAATGAACCAACATGCATAGCTGTGACTTGCAAAGGTTAGTACATAATCAGTATGTTTTACTTATCATTTGATTTTATAACACACCTAAATGTGTATTTGTGTATTATTTGTGCAGTATTAGTTCTACTGCATAGAAGAGTTCCATTTAATGGTTCTATTAAATGGTTCTATTGCAAATTATATACATTTTGTGCCACACAAGACTGGTAGTGTGCACTGTCAATAACAGAGCAAAACAAATACAAGCACTGCCTTTTTGAATAGCGTTACGTCTAGCATTTGACATTTTTATTCAAGTAGCAGCGAATCAATTGAATAAAACTTTAATTTAGGACGGTAGGTGTATTAAATAGGAATGTTTTGTATTTTTTAGAATGGAGAGAGTATTTCCTTCATTGAAAGATTGACAGTACTTATTTTAAAAATAGGCTCCACCTAAATTGAATAGTCAATCTGAAATATTCTTCCATTTCAACTAATACAATGTACAATCAACAAGCCAAAAAAAAAAAATCTCAATGACAGGTATAGAATTACCAAAGCATTTTTGAATTAATAAACAGAATTATTCAACAATTAATTAATTAATTCAACATTACTATTACAAAGTTTATTTATACACATACATATTGAATTGAACAAGTAATCTTAATTTTTTCTTTTGTACTTATTTTTTTAAATATCTATTCAAGGTGTTGTCTTTGAAGAAACAAGTGCATCATTTTATGATGCTGATGATAATGAAATCAGGGAACAATCTCCAACAAATGTTACATTTAGTTTTGATATTAATTCTAATGTGGAAAGTGCAGTTTTAAGTGGAACAGATTTGTGGGCTTTTAGCGTGTTTGTAAGTGCTGATAGCAATGGGGCCGAGCCACGTTATGGAGAGACGATGGCAAGTCTCACAGATGTACAGGGAAGCATAGGAATCAGTACACTTGGCAATATTTTATCTTTTACAAATGTTGCAGCATCATTGGATTTGTCAGATCTGCTATGTTTCGAAGACCCTAATTTAGCCTATCGCCTATGTATAATGTTTATGCGTAATTCAGATAGTGATCCTGCCTTTAGTATGACCACTACAAATGGAAATCCCTTGGGACCATACTGCAGTATTGTTTCTTGTAGAGGTAAGCTACAGTACTTAACACACCTGTTACTATAAGATTGAAGAGATACTTTATTTGTTGCATAGAGTATAATGACTTTTGTTAAAGACCCAATACTACTGTTTTTGCCATGACTTGTCGTGTAAAATTTGGCAGGAATTTTAAATGAACAAAGGAATCTTTGGATATTTATTTAATTTAATAACTTGGATAAAGAAATTCTTTATCATTATTATTCATTTAAGGTTAACAATTAATATTGTTTGATTAAATTATTTATATACTTTAACTAACCCATCGTAAAATTAACCACTTGTGAATTATTTGTTTAATGAAGTTCTAATTAAGTTTCTTTGACCTACAGGTGTTGAAATAACAGGTGCAACAGTGGAAACAACTAGTGGAGATCCTGTATTGGAACGAAATAGCAACACCATTGGATTCTCAATAACATTGGAATCTGATCCAGAGGGGGCTAATGCAATTGGTGACAATTTGTGGGCGCTGACAGCAGACCTCAAAGACAGAGTAAGTTATAATTTGTTTTGTATGTTTAGAACATTATAAATGTACAACTCAAGTTCTTATATTTGTATTGTCACATGCCTACAACTTAATTTAATTCTAAGTCATATAACAAACTGGGAATTTCGTATATAATTAAGTGACATCACACATTTCAAAGGCTTCCTGTGTACCTATTCCCTTGGACACTAAACATCTCTTTTTATATATTTAATTATTAATAAATACTTACTACATTCAGCTTAATGACACTTATATTGATACTCCTGTTTTATAATACTAATTGCCATGAAGTTTACACTCTTTATTTAATTGTTATATTTTTATGTGAATTTATGTCCAAGACACACCATTTCTTTAAGACTGTTTTTGAATAAAATTGATTTAGGATGGTAATGATTTTACACCAGAAGAGAATGTTGTAATAACAGTAAGTGAAGCTGGTGAAGATTTGACTGCAGGAACTGATCTGGAACTCTCTGGTTTGACAGTATCTGTAGATTTAACCAATTTCATCTGCGAAGACCAAATTCAGCTCTGTGTTAATCTTCAGAAGGATTCTGGAGCCAATCCAGACTTTACTCTAATGCTAGCTTCTGGCGTTTTTCCTTCCTGCGTTGATATAGAGTGTGAAGGTATAATTCAACCAATTGAACATTTAATTATAACAATGTTTTGTAGAGTGTACAATATTAATATATCTCAATTTCATTTTCGATTACATTTAGATTAAAAACGTCCTTTTTAATTTTACTTGTTTATGTATTTTATGTACAGTACTACTAATAGCCAACCCTGTAATATAGCATTTTGACTACAAAGTGAAATGTGAGATATGGTAATATTGTGAATTAATTTCAGGTGTTGTGATAACCAGCTCAACATTAACAGAAACCAGTAGTGCTACTTTCAAAGAAGGCAGCAACAATCAGGATGTAGAGATAGATCTCCGCTTTCTGGTTGCAGACGATGCTGGTGGGATTGACGGCAGTGATCAGTGGAATATTAAAGTTTTTGTAAACAATGCATCTGATGGAAGTGGTGATGTGTATTCAGAAGTTTACAGCATACTGCCTGCAAATTTGCCTAATATACCAGCCATTCCTGGGGAAAATTTGGATTTCAGCTCGATCATGGCAACTTTGGACTTTTCTAGCCCGGAGTACTTAACATGTCGTGATATCAAATACCTCTGTGCAACTCTAGAGAAGGCTGATACAGCAACCAAGAATTTCAGCCTTTCAGGGCGTCCCACTGAGGCTGTTACAGCTTGTCAGGAAATTGACTGTGAAGGTGTCATTATAGAGACAACAGAACTCACTATTACCACATCTGATCCATTTGTAAAGGAAGGAAGTACTGAGACTCTTGAGTTTAACATTGTAATGACTCCAGATAGTGGGTCTTCAACTTTAACCAATGGTGCTTCACTGTGGACTGTTGAAGCTTTTGGCAGCTCGATAAGTGATGGTTCAGGTGATCGTTTCGCTTCAGTTGTGGTGATAAATCCGTCTGAAGTTGGAATGGTTGGAGTTACTCCAGGTTAGTCATTTTAGTAAAACATAAATAATGCCTTATACAACAAAGAGTTATAATGTTCAAGCGCGAAAGTTTCAATAGTTTTTATTTGAGTTGTATATATTTTAAGACTTTCAAATACAAATAATACAAGCCCTCCACATGTTATTTTTTATTCAGCATCAGAAAAAAAAAACGATTGTTAGCCAAGCAATGTGCAGAAGTAAATGGTCGACACATATTTACACTTTCAGTGATTATACCTTTTAAAGGTATATGCAGTAAATTTGAATAAATATAAAGTCTCAAGTCTGAATTTTAAAATTCATTTCAGAAAGAAAGAAAAACAACGATTTTGTAAGGATTACTGTTTTGTGCTTCCATCTGTATGTGTCCCATCTATAGAATGATATCGGAATCCTATAAATATTAATTAATTTGATGAATATGAAGACAACTTTTTGAATAACTAAATTTATTAAATCTTTCTCACACCACAGGATCTACAACAGATCTTACTGGATTTGAAGTAATGTTCGACTTGACTGATATCAGCTGTTCGGATTTCAACCACATGTGTGTGGAGGTATCTCGCAACCAAGCGGCTGACCCTTTCTTCACACTTGATGGTTCACCGACCGATGCTTCTCTTGTGGGATGTGTAGAAATTGAATGCATTGGTAAGTATTAGAAATATGTCATGATAAAAGATTTGTGTCAATCAAACCGAAAATACCATAGGCATAAAATGCTGTCAAACCTCGAAAGGAAGCCCATGGGATTTTTCTTTTTTTAGGACTCTTGGTGGGCTTGTTGCAAACAAAAGAGGGGACTTCTTTACAAAATGAATGTTGTAAATGTTGTGAATTGCTACTAGAATAATATGATTCTTGAGACATTCCCTGCCAATTTTACATATTTTGCCAACATAGCAGACAATTTACGATCAAAACACCATTTGGAAAAGCATAAACTGTACAAATAATAATGATATAAACACAACCATACATTATTAGTCGGTATTTTTTTTGTTCAGGTGTTCGTGTAACTGGTGGAACTATTGATGTAGAATCTAACACATTACCTGTTTTAGAAGGCTTAGAAACATTAAACATTGGATTGAACGTACAATTTAATACTCATAGTAGTGGAGCTGATATTATGGGCGCCGATCTCTGGAACCTACAGGTAAGGTTGTTTTCATCTAGTCTATTTTTATTTATGTTTATGTTCTTCCTATTTCTGTGATGTTGCATTGTGCCTAATATGTTCTGTGTGAATTATGGTTACACCCATATATTCGTATTTGTATTATTGAGCACTGTATCTTGCATATAAGCATTGACCCTTGTTGTTGTACTAGTAGTATACAATATATACACATCAATACAAGAAAACCTATTTATTATAATTTCATGTTCAGAGAGTCTCTACTTGCCGCATTCAATCTGTATATCCCAAAGCATTATGGGGTTTTTTTTCTTAGGCCTCTTTTGAACTTTGAAATTGTATGCCTATTTATATCGATATGCAATTTTAGGGTAGCTTAAAACTATTTGTATTGTATTTTGAAAGAATGTTTTGCCATTTTATTTTGATTGCAGTGCATAATGTTGAATTTATTCAAATTATTAATGTTTCACCTCCTGCCTAGCTAGACTTAGGCAGCTATACCATTACAAAACTTTGACAGGCAACTGGAAATAATCTATGCTAAATCTGTTTTTTTCCAACCATTCCACGTCTTTTAGAGATTAGTTAATCAAATTTATACAAACAATCTGAAGCTAATTTAAATGATTTTTTTTGTCTAAATTAGTACATACATCTCTCCAAAAATGTACTTCTGTCGCAAAACCTGTCATCACACTCAATTTTTGCAGCGTATTCCAATAGTAAAAGTATAAAAAAAATACTTTCCAAATGATAAGATTTTTTTTTGTACACGAAAAAATACTATTGAACGACCATTCAATAGTGCCATGTGACTCACAATCATGCAATCAAATGATATATTTAGGTGTAAATTATTATTATTAATTTTTTTTAAAGTATTTTTTTGCCATATGTTATATGTTAAAAAAATTCTCCCTCAAATGTTTCTTTTAGGTGTTCACATCATCAAGTGCCACCGGAATGCCAGCTACATCGCCAAAAGTGTCTGGAATATTAGATGGTACATCTAATAGTCAGCAGGCAATTGCTGGAAATAGTCTGACTTTCAATAGTTTGATGGCTGATCTTAACACCACTGCCACGACATGTGGTAATGAACTGTATGTCTGTGCAGAGTTGGTTAGAGACACGTCATCAGACCCTGAGTTTACCCTGAATGGTTACGATGCAAGTGTGCCAGAAATTAATGATGACATGCTTACGGTGTGTACAACAGTAGATTGTCAAGGTAAGAGACTAGTATTGATAATGCACTATAAATGTATGTATAATGTACCACAACAATACAGTATCCACTATTTTAAGGATTACTAAAATTGATTTACTAAAAAAATATTAGGAGTACAGTTTATTTAAGAATTCACTGTGTTTCTATTCCATCATGGAATATTTGTTTGTAGCCACTTTCTTCTGTAAAAAAATATCTGATATAAAATTAATCCCTATAGTTTCATATTAAATTTATTATTTTAACAAATTTTATGACATAAATTAAAAATACCACTGATTATGATTATCATCATCACTATCATTCCCTCTGCTAATCAATTTGATTCTCTTTTGTTGGCCCGATGGTCTGTCTATATAATATTCAACTTTTTTATATAACAGAGCATTGCACAATCTCTAAACGTTCTTTACTTTTATCCAATTCTAATTACAGGTGTAGTTATTAGTACTTCAAGTTTAACTGTTACTGATGGTGGTAGTATAATTGAGAATGAGAACTTATTCTCTGTAACACTTGATGCCTCATTTACATCAGAGGCAGATAGCGGTGCTGTCAATGGTGATGGTAACTGGGGTTTGCAAGTGTTTATCAATGATGCAAGCGATGGAACTGGTGATTCTTTCAGCACATTAACAACTGCTGATTTAGGATCAGATGCTGATTTAGATCTTGAAGCTGGCAATTCTGTCACATTTTCCAATGTTAATGTTGATCTTGACCTCTCCAATATTGTCTGTGAGGGGTTAACAACTTATTTATGTGTGAATCTGATAAAAGGAAGTGGCAGAGATTTCTCTTTGGAAGGCACTCCTGATGACAGTGTTTTAACAGTTTGCGAAGAAGTTAGATGTGTTGGTAAGCTATTTACAAGAATATTAACTTTCATTTTTATAAATGAGAATCTAAATAAGTTTTTCACAATTGTGTTTTGTGGAGAAAGAACAATTCATTTTGAATTTATGATAATGGAAACCTTAAATTATAAATTATGGTCAGTTTTCTTTACACACAATAGTTTTTTTTTTTATAATATTGAAACTCTAAAGTTTTGAAAAATACCAGATAAAGATGTCCTTAAAATAGAAATGCCAAAAAAATTACATGTCACATACAATTTCCATTATAATATACAAATGGCTAATGAACAGTGCAAATATCAACGACAGATATGAGGAGAATGTAAAGTAAAGTGTCTATTATAACAGTACTGATTATTTTTTTGTAGGCGTTACTATTATCAGTAGTACTATTAGTGTAACTTCACCTACTGTTAGAGAGAACCAAGACAACCTTAATGTATTGGTTGATTTCTCAATGACTGCTAGTGCTTTGTCTGCAAGTGTCAGTGGTTCTGGTCTGTGGAGTGTTACAGTATTCACCAACTCAGATAACACCGGAAAGGATCCGTCACATGCATTTTCTACAGAAATTACTCTTACATCAGCACAGTCACAAGAAGGTAAAAGCAATGATTCATAAACAAAATAAATGGTTTGATGGTTTAAATTTGTATAGCGCAAAATACATCTCTATGCACTGTGTAAAAAGAAAGAAAGTGTTATTGTTAAAAAAAACAGGAAATAGTCTATTTCGTCTGGGCCAAGGATTTCCTACAGGCATTAGATGCTTGAGAAGACGTTTGGTCAGGATTATTTGCCTGAACACTCACAGGTATGATCCTACCCCGAAAGCTAGATCGAGATAAGATCCACTACTTTGCAGTAGGCCAGCGAAACGTACATGTCACAGATGGTTGTACTTGCGGCCACACAGATATGCTGAATACCAGTCTAGCGCCAATCAATCTTTCAAGGTTGATCTGGTTGATAAAAGGGATAGGAGGACAACCCTTGACCGTTGCCTGGAGTGTCCTTTGGACTATTTGCACTTGTACTCATAGATTTCCAAGATCACTGTAACAACTAACATGTAATGGTTTTGATTTTAGGTGTTGTTCCAGACCAAACCACTACCCTCTCAGACCTTACATTCTCGATGGATCTTGACAGGATAAGTTGTGAGATTGTGCCATTCATTTGTGCTAATATTAGCCGCAATCAAGGAGACTTTTCTTTTACAGCAGAAAATAATACGGATACCGCATGTACTCCTCTTTCATGCAATGGTATTTATTCTTTTTTTAGAATTAATTTATTAAAATTTATTATAACACATCTGTGTAAATAATATAATACCATCTGTCATTTACATGGACAACAGAATTTATAATTAAATGTCCCACCGATAAGTATACATTTTACATACAGTACAGTATACAGTAAAGAAATTAAAAGTTTTTATTCTATAATTATAGAATAACCATTTATACTTTCCTTGATGAATATCATATTTTTACACGTCACACATGATCTGTAAGAACAATCAAACTGATTTATTGTAACGATGTTATTGATGAAGTCATAAAATATTATTTTCATCAACGATTGCATTTAATGGTTATTATATAGTTTTTGTTTTCTGTATAACAAATTTACAATTATCTATCTATCATCATTCAGTATCGTCCTAGTATAAACGGACCTTAAGGGAGTTTGAATTTTAGTGTTTTTGTTTCATGTTCATACTAATCTTTAATGTCATATTTTCACAGGAGTTATTATTGTTGAATTAACTTATGGAGCAGAAGGTGTAAGTTCAGATCCAGTAGAACATGACAGTAACTATCAGTTCCAGATCACACCATATGTATTGGTTTCTGACGACAGTGCCTTACTTGGATCTGGTCTTAGACTTTGGGATTATCGTTTTTTTGCAAATACAGAGCAAGATGGTTCAGGAGACAACAATGGAATTGAACACATTATTCCAGATGTCACGTCTAATATCAATTCACATGGTTATAACTTGTTTACCCCAAAGACTGTAACGTTTGACCTTTCATCAATTGAGTGTGATCAGGTTTGTAAAATTATTTTTATTTTTGTATTTACTTTGTTTTGTTTTATTTATTTATTCAACCAACATATCACATTTATGTTTGCAGACACCACATGCATTTCTGAAAGGAAAATATGGTTGAGAATGTCGCTTTTCATCACAAAACAATTTTTCCAAGCAAAATATTCATTTTCATGTTCTGGGACCCCAAAAGCAACAGAGTCACCATAACATGAATTATCTGGTGCCCCAGAAGAACATAATTACATAAAATTAAAAATCAATATAAATATCAGAAATATTAGAAGAAGAAAGCGGCAAATTTGTTTAGAATTTAAAAATGAAATGTTAAAACCCTGTACCTAGGTCAGAATTGAACTTTCCTCTCTCATTTTTAATTTATAGATTCCGTACATCTGCTTAACATTATCAAAAAGCAGCAATCCAACCCGGCTTTTCACATTGCAACCATTCCCTGATGCAAGCATTCTTACAGCGTGTGTGGAAGTCATGTGTAAAGGTACACTGAAGTTTTCATTTGTTCTTGTTGATAGAGATTGAGATGGCTTTCATTGTCTTTAGACATTTGATTCTCAAAGTTAAATGTCATGTGAATCTATAGGCGTACAGATTTACACCTAATTTTAGCTGTAAATTAACTTCTAATCATATCATAGATTTATCAAGCAAAATTGTTTGCTAATGCAATGATTAAGCCAGTCTTTTCACAAAGTGAGTGGCTGAATGGAAGAGTTTGAGGCTTGCTCACTCACTCCATAGTTCTGATGGTAGAACAAGTCTTCTCAGATAAAGAAAACCACATATCCATTGTACACAAAATATTTGTGTGCACTTTAAAGAACTTAGTATATCTTACAAGACAAGTAGTTACACCATGTCCTAGTTTACACAAGCACTGTGGCACTAGACATAAGGGAGAATGCCATAGATGGCTGCACCTAGTGAAAACTGTAATATATAAGTCCACATAGAACTCATTCATTATGAAGCTCCTTTGAGTATGTTGATTTATAAAAAGGGCGCTAAAAAAATAGGGTATTTTTTTTAGTTATACAGTAAAAGTACATAAATGAGAATAGAAAAGAGAAACAATCTTTTAAAATTTTTTTTAGGGGTGGAAGTAACGCAGGCTGCACTGACCATCAACACAGGAGCTGATATCTCAGAGGGTGACTCTGCACATACTTTTGACATAAGTGCTGCTTTCAGCATAGATCCAACTGGTGCTACCATTGCTGGTGATGGTCTCTGGCAGTTGACACTCTTTGCAACTCGTGAAAGTGATGGAACAGGAACAAGATATATAGAGAACCTGGTGACACTAGGGTCACAAGAAGACAATGATATCAACAATGATCAACTTGCTCTACTCAATCTACAGGTTAGTGGTAGTGTATGTAATTTAATACCTTTAAAGTTAAATTTGTAATCCCTACTAGGTGTGAAATTCAAAGATCTTACAAACTGAAGGCTAGGCAGAAAACAAACTGAAGATCAAAAGTTCAGATCTTGAATCTGATGTTATATCAATTTTTTTATTTTGCTTTATGTTTTGTAGACAACTGTTTCGTTGGAAAATGAGTACTGTTCTAACCTCATGTATTTATGTGTTGAACTGGGAAAAGGAAATTCTCCTCAACCACAAGACTTTACACTGGATGGTGAACTGATTGGTTGCCAGCCTTTAGAATGCTTGGGTAGGTTGCTCTTATGGTATTAAATAATGTAGATATTGAAAGAATGATATTTAGTTACATTAAAATAACACAAAACATAGTTTTCAAACCATGACCATATTAATATATTAGACTTACATCGAGCAAAACTGTGTCAAGGAATCATGTGTCAAGTATTTATTTAAAAAGAATCTTGTATGATTTAGAGACACCACATTTTGGAGATGATAGTTTCATAAATACATAGTACTTTCTAAAGCCAATTTTTTTATTTATTTTTTTAACAGCTATTACTATTACCGATACATCTGTAACAACTTCAAGTTCACTTATCGAAAATTCTGTTGGTAACACTATAACACTGTCCGTAACTCTTGATAGTGAAGATAATAGTCTTGAGTCAGTGACAAACCTGTGGCTTATCACTGTCTTTACAAGCGATCAGGATACAACCGACCCAAGTTCTGATCGTTTTAACGAAGCAAATGGTGCCATCAGTAGCACACTTGAAACACAACGTTTGACTGCTGGTACGCCATTGATCTTTGATCCTGTAGCTGTGTCTGTAGATGTAGAGACAACTTGTGTTCAGGCAGCTTACATATGTGTGGAAGTCCGTCAAGCCACCACAGCCCAACCACGAGTTGTCTTAATTGGACAGACTATTGGATGCTCAGAGATTACTTGTAGAAGTAAGTTAAATAGCAACTGTTAATTTTAAAATTGCTCTTGTTTAAAATGTAATCTATGGCATAGTGCAATGAATGTTTTGAGTGCCTTAACAAGGCACAGCTTATAATTAATGGACATTGTTTTTTATATATATATATACTGTAGAGTTTTTATGATGTTAATTTATATAGTATACAAATAATATAATTAGTTGGATGGTGAGAAAAGGAGCCTTATTAAATAGAGTTGTCGATCTTTCTATCAAATTAAATATTCTCTCCATTAAAAAAATTGAAAAATTACTTATACTAGACCACTGTCCAAATAAAATCCCAAGATAAGAATTATGTACATATTTGAAGTTATTTATAAATCTAGGATAACAATATTTATTTGGCAACCATACAGTTATATACTGTATATTTATGTATGTGTGTACAAATTTGCAAGATACATTTATGAACACACTACTTTTGAGAACCATGTATTATATTATATGAATATTTTTTTTAGATGTTGAAACTACATCCACATCAGCGACTATCAGTAGTGGTGGTAATTTGGTTGAAGGTGAAAATTCTGAAGATGTTGTTCTTGATATTGCTGTTCAATCAAACTCAGGTGGTGCCAGCATTTTTGGAAGTGATCTCTGGAAAATGACCATGTTTTTCAGTAGTACTGATGGTGAAGATGGAAAAATTGATTCCAGTGAGACTCCACTTGTACTGACATCAGCACAGGCCAATGCTGATCTTACTGCTGGCAGTGCTCTTGAGATAACTGGTCTTACAGCATCTTTACCAATGGATGGAATCACCTGTGATGATGCTCTTTACATTTGTGTTGACTTCCGTAGAGGAGATTCTCCTTCTGTAGACTTTACAATGTCTCCAATGCCAGACAGAGCAACAGCACAAGTTGGATGCACTCCCGTTGCTAGTTGTCAAGGTAAATTTAATTTAATTAAACATCTCAATTGGAGATTTTTTTTGCTACAACTTGCTTCAATGTCACGTGCTGAGCGGGTTTAATGGCTGAGCGGTAGGCAAAAGCTTCTTTACCATACATAAAGAGACAACAGTATTGGCTTGTGTTCCTAGTTTTGGTTGTGAAACAAGTCCTCTCGGATTAGGATACACTGTAGGTCCAGTGTACACTGTTTGCTTGTATGCACTTTAAAGGATCCAATTCATCATTTGAGATGTAGTTGTTAACTGGCCCCTGTCATAGAACACATCTGATAAAACAGTGATTAATTTACTATTGTAATCCCTGACCATGTGCAATTAGTATTGAAAACTGCCTTTTTGTGCTATACATGCATTTGAATCTTGATCATATTATTTAAAGATTCATTTTATTCCTCTATATGATCAGGTAAACGTTAAAATTACACAAACTGTTGATTTATTTATTTTATTTTTATTTCAGGCATTGAAATTGAGGAAACAACTTTTGATCTTCAAGTTGGATCACCATTGGTTAGTGCGGAAGCCAATGCCCTTACCTTCTCTGTCAATTTAGATATTGCATCTAATAGTGGAACTGTTAGTGGTGACAATCTTTGGAAACTAACCTTCTTTCCAAACAGTGAGAGTGATGGAAGTGGAGCCTATTTGCTTTCCTCGTCTCTGGTCGTGTCGTTTACTGGAAATTCTGAAGTTATTTCCGGTGTGACAACTGGATTGGACAACATTGATGGAATGTTGGACTTAACCGGTGTTCTTTGTGAAGATGCTCAGTACCTTTGCTTGGTTGTGTCAAAGGGTGATAACCCAGAAACGGACTTCACAATTGAAGACACAAGTGATTTAGCTGCTTGTTCTGCAGTTAGTTGCGTTGGTAGGTTTTTGTTGCGTAGCAGCTAATCATATTGCACAGCAATTTTACCTCATTTTACGCTTCATTGCTTGTCAGATCTTACAGTTCATTGTGTGATCATTGGTCTGAAGATTAAGTTAGCACTCACTTAATAACCTATAACTGTTTATTATAATTATAATTTTAGAATATTTTTTAGAGAATGTATTTCAAAACATATCTGTAGTTTAATCATTGTATATGGCAGGGTCTCGAAATGATTCTGTTTGTGGATAAATGGCAAAATATTGTTGTGAATGTCATTTTGAACAAGTTGTGTCAAATAATGATAGTAAACACAACATGATTGTTTTTACATAAAATGTTTTATGACTTAATCAATAACAACAGTGATTACAAGCTGTTGATATCTTAAAATTCGTTATATTAAAATGTGATTTTTATATTTTTTTTGACAGGGGTTTCTGTGAGTACAGAACTTAGAAATGTTGGTGACTTCACAATCCTGGAAGATGCAAGCTCACTTCCATTTGATTTTGCTGTAAGTCAGAACATTTTTTTTATAGGTTTTTAAAAAATAAATAAATAGGTTTGTCCCTATATAAATTGTGCTTTACTAAATTCACTTCTTAAGCTTTCATACTAATTTGTCCAAATGTAATGTTAACCTACATCATCTAAGCCGGCGTATAACCACCATTCGAATGAGTGTCTTCTGCTTTATTCTGCTATTTTTGTCACGTCTCCTGTGTAAATTATATTGTATATATATTACATTTATAACATATATTAGAGTACCAGAAACATTTTATTTTGTAATACATTTGTAAATTTATATTATTAAACTTGCAATGAGTGGTTTGATAATAAAGTTTCTTTCTATACAAAGCTTGATGTAACCTCAAACGATGATGGAGCATCAGTAGCAGGTGACAACTTGTGGAACGTGGTGATATTTCTCAGCACAAACAATGCAGGCACAGGAACACGTGTTTCTGAGACAACTGCCACACTTGATGATGCAAGCCAAGATCTTGCTTCTGGTGCTGCTATCACTATCTCAGGATCTGCTGAATTGGATCTTGATGGTGTTATCTGCAGTGTCACTGCTAACCACATCTGTGCTTCTTTGTCCAAATCACCCAGTGCATCTCCAGACTTCACCATTGAAGAAGATGAATATGTCTCTTGCAAAGAATTCGCTTGTGAAGGTATGTCACGGAAAATATCTGTAAACTGCCATCAACCTCATTTTTGATTGATTACTCTTACTGGTTGGCCAATTTCTGTATAATTAAAGACAATAAATATCATCTGTCCCTTTGTTAAATAATTTTTTTTACATTTTCTGCTGGTGACGTTTCCTTTGCTTTTTTATGTTGGTTCTGATTGTATAGATGTCAGTTATTCCAGTTTTAATTTGTGAACACCGCATTTTCTGCTACGGGTTCCCATGTACGAGGATTTGATTTATTCAGGATCAATTCTAAATTCACTTAAATCTCTCTTTATAACATTGTTCTACTCTTATTTCCTTTTTATCAATGTTATTTTTTACTGTAATGTTCTTTGCTTTTTTCCCGCCCTGCATATGATTGGTCCTCTAAACTGGAATACATATTTAACATTTATATGTCTATGGTAATGAAGAATGATTTGCCAAAGATATTGCTTTTTAAAAAGTTGCATGATATAAAAGAGTCTATCTCCAGATTAACTATAGTTATACAACCATTCAATTGTTTCCTTTATAGGTGTTGTGGTAACAAACACTGATGTTACGGTGGTAAATGGAGATCCTCTTCTTCAGTTGACGGAAAACTTTGATGTGAACCTAAATATTGTAGTAACTACTGCAGATCTATCCGCTGAAATATCTGGTACAGATCTGTGGGAATTTGAAGTTTTTGTCAGTGGAAATGCAGATGGTTCGGGTGACAAGGAGGTATATATTTAAAAATAGTAAGCAAATAATGAATGTTTATGAGTTGGATGGTGAGAATATTTTATGACTTCATGGAAATAGAGCAGTCAATTTGTTATCGAATCTCTCCATTCAATGAATACAAAACATTCATTATTTTTTTTATAACACACCTACTTTTATTCAGTTTATCCATTGTAAACCATTAACATATGCTAGGCCATTAAAAAAGGCAGTGCTCCAACTTAGGATGCGGAGTAGAACAGTTACAAACGCGAACAATGTCGCATGGCAAAAATTCTTAAAATGTTTACAAAAATCTGAAAGTGTATTAGAGTGTGATAATTAGATATTACTTTGATGGGCCAATTCTAAATGACACGTGATGCGTGTAAGGATACAATCAGGTGTGTTATAAAATAGAATATGATCATAGATAGTCTTCTGACAATAAAAACAGGGAACATGACATTTTAATTGTTTAGATTAAAGGTTCCATAGTAGTTATACAATTATCATCAGTTAAAAAAAAGGAGCTGTCGAATAAAGGAATTTGGTAAAAGTTTAGAAATACTGCAAGCATAGATGTATTACAAAAACTTCCATTTAGGTTCAGATATATACTGCATTGAATCTAAAATTTAAATATTATTTTTACAGGGTACTACAAATGCTGACCTAACATCAAGCCAATCCGATATGACTCTTGCATCCGGGATGACTGGAAGTTTCTTGGGTGTATCGGCTACTCTAGACCTGAGTGCCTTCCGTTGTAATAATGTTGACAATTACATATGTGCAATAATAGCAAGAAGTTCATCTGCTTCTCCACTATTCAGTTTAGAAGGCGAAACAGACGGTGCTTTAACTGGTTGTGTTGCAGTGGATTGTGAAGGTATGTTATATCTAATACAAAGATGAATGTAATACAAATGTTAATGACGATGTCTCAGAACCATTATATACCTTAACACCAGAAATTGTAATATCCGAAAGGGAATGCTCATTATTACAAATGGGTGGCTACAGGTAACCCAGGAGTCTTTAGTTTAATAGACCTATGGTTCTGAGACATCTCATAGAATTATAGAAGAAAGAATAATTGTTAAGCTTGGCACTCTTGCCTCTACCGGCATAAATGTACAATTTATATCTTTTAAACATTAATTTTGCCAGAAACATTCATATATTAACAATTATTCACACTTTTTGTCTTTGTTTTAAATTTTCTGCTTTATAAGCAACCATTTCTGCTTTGAACCCCAAAGCTTTTAAAAGCTTGCCTTTAAAACTATATGCCTTTTGTTTGTTAACATCTTTGATTGGCTGATTTGTTTTAGTATGTAATTTTATGATTTATATATGTTTTTTTTTGTTACAATTCTCTCCACCTGATGATGGGCTATGCTCGAAACATGTCGTGAAAATAAACTTATATTGAGGCAGTTTTAACTTATTTATTTTGATCTTGGTTTTTTTCTATATCCTGCCTATGCATCTCTTTGATTTGTTTTTGAATTTGTTGAAATATATCAACATCAAAACCAAAATGCAAAAAGATATAAGTTGTCATAATTTCAATATACTGTATACATTATTAACTAATGAATATATTTGTGCTGAAGGTATAAGAATAACATCAGTAGGAGTTACTGTTACATCTGGAAGCCCAATGAAAGAGGATAACAATGCCCAAACTGTAAGGTTTAATGTTGAGATCATGTCTGATCCTCTCTATGCTGGTGTCAATGGTGATGATCTCTGGGCAGCAGAAGCATTCTTAAGCCCAGTAGCCGATGGTAGCCAAAGAACTGACTTTATTATGGCAGTTGTTCCATCAAGTGAGATGGATAAAGATCTTGTTCCTGGTGTGACATTGTCATTGGATGGACTTAGCGGTGTCTTTGATATTAGTGGAAAGAGATGCTCTGAAGTGATGTACTTGTGTGTGGAGATTGAAGAGAATGCAAATGCTGCTCCTGATTTTGATTTCGCAAGTACACAATCATTGACTGGTCGCACTGGCTGTGTTGAGATCAGATGCTTGGGTAAGTTTTCTGAAATTTTTAAACAGGTAATCAATCAATCAATCAATCAATCAATCAATCAATTTTAAAAGGAAAAGGAATATCCACCCTTTTCAAATATCCTTTTCTTTGTTTTTAAATGAACCAAATGATAAATACTGAATTATTTATTTTTCTAGGCATCGGAATTCAACAAGTATCTCCAAATTTTGAGAATACCGGAGTTGCAGAAGGAGATGATCAGCACACCTTTAACTTTAATGTTGAAGTTTTTCCTTGGGCTGAAAGCCTAACAATATCTGGTAGCAACATATGGGATCTGAATGTATTTGTGAGTGCCTCGAACGATGACAGCACTCCACGATATGGTGAAACACTTGCAAATCTAAGTCCAAGTCAACGCAGTCTTGCATTATCACCACCAACCGCCTTAGATTTTCAAGGAGTCAGTGCCACCCTTGATTTATCTGGTTATACATGTGACCAGTACATGTATGCATGTGTAGAGGTGGTAAAGACTGGAGCAGAAGCACAAGGAATTACTCTTGGAGGTTATCCAGATGAAAATGACGTACTTGGATGTCAGCAGATTACTTGTGCACGTATGTTTTACATCAAAATAGTTTTTTAAACTCATACTTCCTAAAAAGAGGTTTTGCACTTTACAAATAATTCTTCTACTGTAGGCTAAAGATAATTATTTACAGCCCCTTAACAGAATGTTGGATTGATATAGCTATCTTTTGAATTTCAAAATCTTTGTTTTCTATGGTATATTTTACCTGATTGAAACATATACGCACATGTTTTTTTTTAATTCTATTTTCAATTCAAAGTCAGATACCGCTGTATATTTCTGGAAGAAAATAAAGTAAATGTGTAGTCACTTTTAATCTGTTGAATGAATGTTATACATATGTGTTTTTTGCTACTCCAGAATTTGCATCTGAGATTACTATAACAAGATATACAGATGAGTTGATAGAGTTTACCTGGACTGAGGCTATTGGTTACTTCAATGCTTATGAGGTTAGCTACACACCAAGTGATGGTATTCCAAATACAGCAACTGACATAAGTAGCACTGTCGAACGAAGGATGGACCTTGAGCAACTGACACCAGGACAGCTTTATACTATTGAACTTCGTCTGGTAAAAGATGGTGTTGTGAAATCTACAGGAGTTGTTACTGTTACACAACGAACCAGTAAGTTTTCTTTTAATAACTAAATATTAAAATAGAAATATATGAAATGAACTTTAAAGCAATATCTCAATTAAGTCAATCATTTGAAGTATATGTAAATTTAAATAGTTATATTAAAGACACATTTCAAATTCAATTCATATAAAGAACAAATGGTAATATTAAAAAAACATGGAATGTTATAAATGATGTAATTGATCCGAATAAAGGAAAAACTAAAGTTCCATCTTCTTTTACACATAGCAATGAAACTATACATGGTTGCGAAAATGTTGTAAATCATATTAATGATTATTTTATTAATGTAGGTTGTAAGGTTCGAGACAATATTGAGTCTACTACGACAAAATATTCTGAATACCTCACAAACAAACAACGCAACTCAATGTTTTTTTGCTATGTTGATGAGGAGGAGGTACTAAAAGTTATTGAATCTCTCGATTCAAACAAAGCCTCCGGATTTGATGACATTTCAGCTAAAGTTGTAAAGGAAGTAAAATACAATATTTTAAAGCCGCTGACATATATTTTTAATTTATCACTTCAAACTGGACTAATACCAGGGAAGTTGAAAATTTCCAAAGTAGTTCCCATACATAAAAAAGGGGACCGCCATTTGGCCTCAAACTATCGTCCCATATCGCTGTTGCCCATTTTTTCGAAAGTTTTTGAAAAGATTATCCATAATCAATTATACAATTATCTTACAAAATGTAAAGTGTTAAGCAACAATCAATATGGATTTAGAAACAAACACTCAACTTCTCATGCTATGATCGACTTGGTCCATAAAATATTAAATGCATTTGAAAAAAAGGAATATGCACTTACTACCTTTATGGATTTGTCAAAAGCGTTTGACATTATCGATCACAGTATTCTGTTGAGCAAATTGGCGCATTATGGTATAAGAGGCATCGTTTTAATGTGGTTTAGAAACTATTTAAGTGGCCGCAAACAATATGTTTATGCCAACGGTAGATCATCATGTTTAAAAGACACCAATATAGGGGTGCCACAGGGTTCTGTTTTAGGACCACTTTTGTTTTTAATTTACATCAATGATATAAGTCGAGCAAGTAGTAAAATAGATATAATTAGTTTTGCTGACGACACAACTTGTATAACAAGGGGAGATGACCCTACAATGTTAAACCATACTATGAATATTGAACTAGAAAAAATAAACGTATGGCTTAAAGCAAATAAGCTGTTACTGAATGTCAGCAAAACTAATTACGTTGTTTTTAGAACTAGCCAAAAGAACTTTGACAAAAACCAGTTTAAAATAAAAATGAATAATGTGTTATTACATAGAAAAGAAAATGTGACATTTCTAGGTGTAATGTTAAACGAAAATCTTAACTGGAAACATCACATACAGCTTATTAGGAAAAAAATGTCTAGGGCAATTGGTATACTTTTAAAAGTAAGAGAATTCTTTCCTCATAAAGTCCGTATTAGTCTTTATAACACCTTAGTATTACCTCACCTTCAGTATGGTAACTTAATATGGGGAAATACATACAAGAGCACGTTAGAAGTAATACTAAAACTCCAAAAGAGAGCTGTAAAATGCATTACCTTCTCTAAATCCAGACAAGCCTCAGAGCCACTGTTTAAGAAACTAAAAATATTAAACGTTTATGATATTTACAAAGTAAACGTCATAGGATTTATGGCAAACGTAAAATTCAATGAATTACCACATCACATTTTAAATATTTTTAATTACTGTGACAGTATTAGGCCTACTCATAACCTCAGAACAGAAACTGAATTCGAAATTCCCTTCACAAGACTAACTTGCAGTCAACAGTTTATACACATATATGGACCAAAATTGTGGAAAGAATTCACTTGTAATGGTGGTAATAAACCGGTTATCTTAAAGAAACAAAATAAATGTATAAAAAAACAGGTTAAAAAATACTTTTTATCACTATATGCTGATTAACAACACCTTTGTTTATTTAAGTTCTATATACTTGTTCTTATGTAAAAGGGTCCTACAAAAAAACGAAGCTATAGCTTTTTTATGCAGGATCCCTGTTCTCAGTTGTACTGTAATTATGATGTACTGTAATTGATGACTAAATAAATGTGGAATAAATGTAAAAAAAAATGTAAAAATGTAAAAATTAGAACAAGCCAATTTTCAATATTCCCATCTATGAATAAATTAAAAAATTCTATATTATTCTATTCTATAAGAATCTTAAGTCTGTTTGATTTTATAGCCATAAATGAAACTTTAGCCTTTACTATGTTTTTATCCACATATTGTTTCATATAAAATTTTTATTTCTTATAATAATAATGCTGATATATACTGTATGCCCACTTTATTTTAAAAAGTTTTACTACTTTTGGTCATGTTTATAAAAATCTCTTTCCCTCAGACATCACTTAAACATTGAGCTTCAATTATCTTTTAGAACCCCATGGTGTGACCTTGCTAGCTGACAGTAGAGCAACTCAAGAGATTGAACTCAGTTGGACTGCTGCTGCAGGTGTCTTTGATAACTACGTCATAGAATACACTCCAGATACAGGAGTGCCAGCATCTCCAGCAAGCTTCTCTAGCAGTGATACATCTGCCTTGTTTACAAACCTGCTGCCTGGACGTGTTTATGAGTTTGAAATTTACACTGTTTCTGGAAATGAGCAGAGTTCCAGGTCCTCTGTTACAGAATACACTAGTAAGATCTACTTCCTTTTTAAAATAATAAGCAATAATATCTTTTGTTTTTTCTGTGATTCTTTGCTATATATTAAAGGAAAAATAATTATTACTTAAAAGTTTCTTTATTTCAGACTTCATATCCATAAACTAGAGTTTACCCTGACTTGACTAGACTAGAAAACAAAGGCTTTTAGTAATACGTAGTCATAATAATTCTGTTGTCTTGCCAGCCTCTATTTTAACATATTATTTATTTTTCTTTACAGTCCCACCGGACAGTGAAATCTCAGCTGTAGACACAACAACTACAACAGTTGATCTTGTCTGGACAACGCCTGACGGCATTGAACAGAACTACCAGTACAAATTGACATATAATCCAAACAGCCCTGCAAACCCGATACTTTTGAATAGTGGGGTGAATGAATACACGGTCGAAAGCCTAACTCCGGGTCAGTTGTACATGTTCACATTGTCTGTAGTTGCTATGGATGCTGGTGAGGTCTTGGAGAGTAATGAACGATCGACATCCCAAAGAACTGGTAGGTGCAATATATTAAAGACCAATTACAAGGGAAAATTTTCTTTAATCAGAAGAATTTATATTTTTATTTTGCCAGTAATTAAAAAAATCTGTTTATACTTTATTGCTTAACTAATTTGATTTTTAATTTATGCTTTGACTTAGTTGTTTCATACATAACATTTGCTAGCAGTAATTTTTTTCAAAAAAGTTATATATGTAATATGTGATATATATGATTTTCTTATTTTCAAGACATAATATATTGTTGAAATTGTGTGGTTAATAGAAAAATATACTTGCAATTGCAATATTAAATTGATTTTTTTTCTACAGATCCAAGTCCAGTGACTTCATCAGCAGAAACGACAGAAGAAACTCAATTTACAATACAATGGGAAGCTGCAGTGGGTGTCGTTGACCAATATATATTGTCATACACACTTGAAGGCTCATCAACTGTCGTGGAAGAGACAACCATTTCAACCAGTTCATTGATGTATCAAGCTGCAGGTTTAATGGTAGCTCAGCCTTACACTGTTAGTATAATAACTGAGTCAGGTGGACTGCAAAGTGAACCTTACACAAAACGTGTAACAACACGTAAGTTGTAAATATACTTGTTTTGCCTAGCATCAAATTCATTGCAAGCTCCATTCCTTGTAAACAATGATTATTATTAGAATTAAACCTGTATTAACTCAGGTATAAGCATAATGTGGGGTAAAATAATGTATTATGCCTATAACTGTACCTAAATATGATGTGTGTTCAGGTGTTTTAGTGGAGTATATAATACTAAAAAAGAACATATAAAATTATTTAAAATAAATCAAATTTACATAGTTTATTCAATTGAACAAATGAGTACTACCATGTACTACTATGAGAATTACCAATACATTTTATTATCAATAATTTCTATTACTTTCCATTTATTGTTTCTTTAAGCATATAGATTTGATTTTCACATTTTTATCTGTAGGTCCGTTTGCACCAAGTAATGTTGTGTCTGATGAAGTCACAGAAAATTTAATCACAATCTCTTGGACTGCAGCGGCTGAACCGGTTGATTACTATGTTATCTCCTACACACCTATCGATATTGGTATTTCTGGACCTTCCCCACAATCCACATCGTCTACACAACTGACACTTACCAACATCCTACCTCACACTACTGTTGAGTACACTATCCGAACAGAGACAAATGGCGCTCTCAGTCGACCTGTTATATACCGACAGCGAACATTTTCTGCGGGTAATGATTTTACTACATTTTTTAGAAATAATTAAATCAGATATAATTGAATTAGTAGTGAAAAGAGTTTTCTCTACAATATTTGAAGATTATACAAGTCTGGGAATATATCTTAAATTCTGTTTTGATCTAGGCTCCTGTAGATGAATATTAAAGTTGAACTGTTACAATTTCAATAAGCTGTTGAATGCTAAGCAGTTAAAGCAGGTTGATGTCCCATTGCCTTACATTAGCATTGGCACTGCTGCTTTCTTGGTTAAACTTGGACAATTTCAAAGTTGTATGCAATTGGGAGGTTTTCTAGTGTGTCTGAATCTTGAGTAAATATACATGCCATTTATGAGAGAAAAGTACAGTAAAGTAAATATTAATTTGTAGTTACCTTTACATCTCTTTAAATACAGTGCCTGGTCCAGTGATGTCATTCTCTGTAGTGAAAGATAAAGCCTACCAAGTGTTGGTTTCATTTAATGCTCCATCAGAACCAAACGGTGTCATCACTAGTTATATCATAGCTTACACTGGAACTCGGGTAAGATACTTTGGATGGCACTAGCCTAGTGTTATATATACAGTATAAAACCAGAAGAAAACATTTTTGGAGTAGCCTAGTTGAGACTCTAGAATAAGAGTTTTTGTGTGTGCGTGGAATATAAATTTAATGTTCAGTTTAATGTTGTAATCCAATCATATACTTTGGCACTTCAGGACTGATTGCTAAAACAATTATATAATTATGACAAAATTAACATTGACAACAAAACGGCCATTATAAAGCTACTCTTGCAGAGTTATTTTAGTGCAGAACCATATTCAACCTGACCACTTTTTGACAGAACCCTTTGACAACACTGTGACCCGCACCATGCCTGCACATAGATTGTTTCTTTTTTTTAGACCAGACCGCACCACTTTTAATTCCCCTGACTACGGCACTGATTTTTCTGATATATCTTTATCTGTATAAATGTTTCTCCAATATGTTTATTCGAATGTCTTTTTCTCAGGGGAATGACGTTCTTGATGAATTGTTCTTTGAGATTACAGCTCAACCCAACCATGTGGAATTCCAAAATATTGCCATATCAGGGCTAACGGCTGGATATACATACTCATTTACAGTAAGTGAATAATTAGATGAATTTAAATAGTGTTTTACTGCTCAATCGTTTCACACTTCAAAATCCTGATGCATACCCAAAGTAACACTCATGTAGACAGGGAAAAAAAAACAGATGGGGACCAGAAACAACTTGGATTTTCAACAGACCTGAAGAAAAATTATCTTAATTCGGAAGAGCAGAACAGATGGCAAGGAAAAACTAAATGGAGGAACTCTTTTGCAGATTATGTCCCAGCCAGGATAAAGAAGATAATTAGCACTTCAAAATAAACAGAAAATACTTGAAGAGAATTTAATGAACTGTAAACCGTATGTTTTTCTTTTTTAAAGAAGAAACTTATTTATTACATTACAGTTAAATTTGTAAAACCTTTCGTTTTTCTTCAGATTACTGCCTCAAACTTAGAAGGTCAAGGAGAACCAGTTACACAATCAGATATTGCATTAGACCTTGAACGTAAGTTTTGTGTAAAGAAGATAAAGGTTTTATGTGGATGATTTGGAATTGCAAAATCATTCATTGAGTAGCCATATGTAATTAAACAAATTATTTGGAAACAACTCATTAAACCATTAAAACATACCTTGTTTTTTTCTATGGGATATGCCACTGAAACCTAAGGACCCTTTCCATGACAGACATGATGAATTTCCTATTGATTGTATTATCAAAGTATTTACAAACAATTATTTTCATTTTATTCATTCATTGTTTTAATTTGTTTATTCAGCTCCACTTATCATTGATGAACTCTCAAACGCAGTAACTCTGATTGATTCTACTGATACCACATTTACTATTACAATTCGAAGTAATCTTTTCTCCGATTTGAATGGAGTAGTTGTGTCATTTGTGATCATGGTTAGAGAATATTCTGAAGATGAAGGTATGCATGATTATGCTCCTAAAGTATGTGAACATCAATAGGATGTTTATCTCAAGAAGTATATAGGTGGATCTTGCAGCTGGTGATGATGTGTGGTCTATACTATTGGTCATGTTGTGCTGAGCTGCATTGGCTGTGATGCTGGTGTGATGTATTGTTGTGAGGTATTTTAGCTGGTGAGACCATGTTGGGCTCTTTCTATTGTTGATTTTGTGGTGAGATCCTGTCATTGGTGTGGATTGGGCTCTTTCTATTGTTGATGTTGTGGATAGCTGATAAGAACACATTGGGCTCTTTCTATTGTTGAATTTGTGGTCAGATCCTGTCATTAGTGTGTATTGGGCTCTTGCTATTGATGTATTGTAGTAAGATCTTTTAGCTGATGAGACTATGTTGGGCTCTTTCTATTGTTGATGTGTTAGTGAGATCTTTTAGCTGATGAGACTATGTTGGGCTCTTTCTATTGTTGATGTGTTAGTGCGATCTTTTAGCTGATGAGACTATGTTGGGCTCTTTCTATTGTTGATGTGTTAGTGCGATCTTTTAGCTGGTGAGACTATGTTGGGCTCTTTCTATTGTTGATGTGTTAGTGCGATCTTTTAGCTGGTGAGACTATGTTGGGCTCTTTCTATTGTTGATGTGTTAGTGCGATCTTTTAGCTGGTGAGACTATGTTGGGCTCTATCTATTGTTGATGTTGTAGTGCGATCTTTTAGCTGATGAGACCATGTTGGGCTCTTTCTATTGTTGATGTTGTAGTGCAATCTTTTAGCTGGTGTGACCATATTGTTGGTGTTGTGCTGAACTCCTGTAGTCTGTTCTCTTAGTGGACTTGTGCTATAACTTATGATGGATGGTAAGCTATGTTATGATGTTACTACAGTAAGACTGTGTTAGTGTGATGTGACCTTTATGCTACAAGCTTTCCATAACGTTTCATTCTTTTTCTGTCAGATTTAAGTGAGGCAGCACCTGCTATTTTGCCAACATACAGGGGAATACAAGGAAACAACTTTTGGGGAATTTATCAATCTGGTCCAAGGCGTAATTGGTTCACAAATGCGGCACGGCGTCGAAGAAGACAAGCAGAGTCTGTGGAAACTGTCACCATCACTGTTGGAGATGAAGACCCTTGTAGTTCAAGTACAGAGCCATGCAATGGCCCACTTAAAACAGCTACGTCTTGGAGGTTTGTTCATAGTATTCTAATTACCGTTAAATCTACCTGTGTGCTCTGCGACAGTCAATCTGGCCATAAACAGTCAAGAGTGGTCATCTATTGTATAGTTCCTTAACACCTTACTACTTCCGCTCTAATCATTTGCAGGCTGTATCATCATCAACTTCAACCCCACGGATAATGTATTTGAGTGAAGTTGTACCTTGTTGCCTGGCTACCGATCCCAAGGTTCTGTAATAAAATCCAGCCTGATGTCAAGATTTAAAAAAAAAACATGTTTTATTTACTGTATGTAATAATCATATGTGATATTAATAATAATTGCCACTAATAATAATATTTCAGATATGCGATTCGTGGATACAATGAAGAAGGACAATATTCAGACACAGAGTGGTCATCTCGAATCGTCACAAACCGTGATCCCAAGATCTTTGGTTACATCGTTGCTGGCACTGTTGGAGTATTCACTATACTTCTTATTATCCTTCTTATCTGTGTTTGCTGTTCTTGTAACGATGAAGACCCGTAAGTGATTGTTTTTTTATCTGTACTACTGTATAGCCAATACCAGTGGGTACCTTTTACCTTAATATGTGATTTCCAATAAATTGGGCTAATAAACACTGGAATGGAAAATTACTTTACAGAGCAATTATAAATCATGAACCTGGTAGGAGAAAGAGTACAATTAATGGCTATTATTACAATTTTCGATTTTAATTTTTTCATTTAAAAGTAAGCTTGTTTATTATTATTTTTATGCAGATATATTTCGAATTCAAATGGAAAAATACCTCTAGAAAATGTCTCTTACGGAGGACACTACAATGCAAATGCTAATAATTCTACAGTTGTCGAAGTTCATCCTCGTGGAAAGAGTCATGCATCCAGGAGAGGGCGCTTTTCAAGGTCAGTATTTGCTCATTGTTAAGTTTCGTTGTTTTCAAATATACATTAAATTTGAATAATCCTATGTACAATTATGTAGGAACATTCTATATTTATCACAGGTGAAGAGACACCACTATTATAACCTACATTCCTATTATATTATTATCCTTAATAGGAGTTTTACTGCATTACCATGAGTACCCTAACACATTCTTTCAGTTTTACAACTTTAATGACATGGAAAACCTTTTTATGTCTATATAAAACTACTCCAGCTATATTGTTTAGTTGTATTTATTACCACCACTTTCATTGCATGTAGACCTGTTCCAAACACACGATTTGTACATCACGTCAAGTCTATGGGTTCTGCAGGACGTTACAAATTCTCAGATGAATATGAAGTAAGTTTAAATTTAATTGTACTGTACCTGTTTTTAGTGTCAAGTTTTATAAATGAATTCTTTCCAAATTTAAATTAATAACACACCCATATAATATTAATAATAATGATGATAATAATATTTTTTCGGCAAAAGTTCTTAAAAGTACGTTTTACAATTCATCTTGCCAGGAGCAAGTAATAGGCATCAGCCCAAACAGAAAACTGCTCTTACTCCATCATTATTTATAAAATATAAAAATAACAAAACTAAGATACAACAAATTAAGTAGAAACAAAACAATAATAATAATAATAAATAATAGTTATTATATATAATTAAATTGATTGATTTGTATCACATAAACATTGATAATTTTGTTCTATTCAACTTTTCACAATGTTGTCCAATTTGAAAAGCATTAATAACAATATGTAACAAGTTGTGAAGCTAAAATAACCTAAAACAAGAACTTTAAAAAACGCACCATGACAATATTGATGATTTGAGTGAAAGTTTTATACAGTGTGATACAAATTGCACCTATAACTTATTCTGATTTTGAAGGAGTGTTAATTCAGATGGATACATCTTCTAAATCCAAACTTTGCTGTTTAATTTTTAATCGAACCTATATTTTTTTTCAAGATTTATATCATTCAGTGTGGAGGTAGTGAGTTTTTACTCGGGGTACCCGAGTCTAGTACTTACTCATTTTCTCCTTCTCTTCCTCCATCTGGACACTATTGAGTAAAAAGTGCGATTTTTAAAGTACTACTCCTCCCTTATTCGTTATAGTATTGAGCTGGGATTTGGCATGAACATACTACAGGGACATGTCCTCAAAGCTATAGAGCCGGATTTTTAATTTTTTGTTAATTAATTTGTTTAATTAAGAAGCCACAATGTGTGACACACACCACAGCGTTATGTAGTTATATGGTTATATGCGGATTCTTGGCGTAGTGGTTATCACGTTTGCTTAACACGCAGAAGGTACCTGGTTCGAGCCCGGACGAAACCTCGGGTTTCTTTTACTTTATGGTGAAATAACTGTATACGTCTGTATACAGCTTCTTTCGCTGTACCCCGAGTATTGCACATTCGTGCTTGTTTGTTACACTATCCTTTTAGAAAAGATGTCAGAATGGGTAAATTTGTTGATGATACAGATAACAATTGATAACACTTTTCTTTTTAGGATCTAAGAACGATAGGACTAGAACAAACATCAGTTGCTGGTGATCTACTTGAGAACAGATACAAGAACCGCTATAGTAACATCTTGCCTTGTAAGTGCAGTAATACCATATTAGATCTGGATTTTCCTTTTAGAAACACACAGCGTATCGCAAACCTCACATTTTTTACTAGTGTCTATCTCAATCCAAACTTTTAAATAATACTGATCTTTATAGTGGATGATAAGTTTATATGATCTATTTTGTTGTAATATATATACAACTAGCATTGTCCTTAAATACACCAATGAAAGACCAAACTGGAACATTCCAGATGCACTGTCTTCTGTCTCATATCGCATCTTAATATTAATATAGATAATATAATTAAATTTAATGCAATTTTTAGGTAATGTTATATCTAATATACTAAATAATAATATACAAGTTCTTTATAGCGCCAATTGTGGACTAAAATGTTTTTTTTCAACTACATGCTTCTCCTTTTAAGAGTCACGTCATGTCAGTGCATCCACTTTAAGGTGCTCTTTCATCTGTCCACGACAGCGGCTGTGTGTGAACTAGTACACCGGGGTAACCCCCTACTTGTCTCGAAAGATGTAATAGGTTTATTAAAGTGCACACAGGCAATTTAAGACAGTTTATAGTCTTTATCCGAGAAGACTTGTTCTACCACCAGAACCATGAAGCAAGTGAGCCTCAAATCTTTGCCGATGTTATGGCTATGGATTTATATATTTTTATTTATGTTATTTTTTTAGATGATCATAATAGAGTACAGATTTCTGGTGCTGAGGATTACATCAATGCTAGTTTTATGACAGTAAGTTGACCTATAAACATTATTAAATGTGAAGGGCCTGTTCAGAACTATGCCGTTATGGTTTCATATTGTACACACTGTACTGATCCACAGGTGAACATTTTAGTAGAAGCCACTTGTTACTCACAGACCTTTCTTTGTAAAAACGTATAGGATTAGTTACCTTGCTTTACTACACAAAACCAAAATCCTCAGGTCTGAACATATCTTAAACTAAAGGCAAATTAGTGGTGAAAATACTTTGGGTAACTGGATGACAATTTGGATCTTATGTAAATGTTGTATCTTGTATGTTAATGTGCCAAACACCAATTCCATTGAAATGTTAAAAATTATTGTTTACTTAGCAATATGTGCACATTTGCTATAGTACCATAGTGGGGAAAGTATACAATGGGTTCAGAAAAAAAATGTAATTTAATTTAGCTTGGTTTCAGAGTAAATTATGCAAAAAAAAGGTTGCCCTATTGTTAAGACAGTTTGTATAACGATGGTCTGCAAAATATTTGGGCAGCGAAACAATTTTTAAAGATGGGTACAGCTGGGTAGCTGTTAATGGAAAACTGGTGTATAAAATAACCTCATCTTTATATTTCTTTCGTATAACAAATAAATCATTCACTTTATTTTAGGGTGTTTCTGGCGCAATGGAAGAATACATAGCAACACAGGGTCCATTACCAGACACTAAAAATGATTTTTGGAGAATGATTTGGGATCACAACGTGCCAACTATTGTAATGATTGGAAAATGCGTTGAGCAGGGACGAGTTAGTATTAAACATTTTATTAATTTAAATAGGATATACTAAGAAATGTATACAACTGTGGTTCATAAAAAAAAAATTATTCTGTATTAGTATGACACGCCATGCATGCCACAATGTTATTTGTATAAGAATATTCGATTCTCTGTCTAGAATATATTATCTCATAAATAAAAACAAATTATTTATAAAGATATTATACATTTTGGAAATATGCCGAATGTTTTACAATTTTTTAAGTTCGGCAACATTATTCACGATATCAGCTTAAACACTTCGGTATCAATCAAGGACTTGCGAAAGTTGGAAAAGCTCTCAAAAAAATCAGTAAAAGCAGAGGCTGATTATCTGATATAAACTACTTAAAAAATCATAAAGATAGATTTTACATAAACTTCGGGGTCAATTTCAACAGTATTCTGTTTTGTGTTATATTTAGGGCCAATTTTCATAGGAACATTCCAGCTACTAAATGTGCATTTTTAATCAATATTATCTCAATGGAAACATTTATATTAAGAGTTGTCAAAACATATTTATTATTATATCAATTATAATTTCTTTGACCAGGAATTGAACTACCTGTGGAAATTCATTATTTTTCTCATTTATTTGTTTTTTATTCTTCTTCACATCATCAAAACAAATATAGGTATACAGTATAAAATGACAAATTTGCCTTTACTAAACAATATATGATGAATAAATAAATTATATTTTCTACAGGTAAAGTGTGATCATTACTGGCCTTTTGACCAGGACTCGACCATATATGGCAATATTACTGTTACTATGACAGCTGAAAATGCTATGCCGGAATGGATCATTCGAGAATTCACTATTGAAAAAGTAAGAACAGTAAAACACTATTTCCAAGTCTCTTTTTTTTTCTCCAATATGAAATAGAAACTTGGTTGCTCATACTCCATCTATTGATAAATTGTAAATCTTCGAAAAGAAGCTCATCATACTTCTGTTTAGTACTCTTGGGTGGGCTTGATTTCGAGATGTGCTCCTTTTTAGCTTACTTTTGCAGACCAAAAAAGGAAGCTTTTACTGTATTGATCTAAGAGAATACATATTGTAAATCTATATAAATTATTTTGTAACTAAGGTTTCCGAGTTTGAATCTCGGTTGGTGCAGCTTTTTCTCATTCTCACAGATTTCTTCATCGTTATCGTTTCAAAATAATTTATTTATTAATATCCAGTATATCAACAGGTGGTTTAGAATTTGGTCTGTGCCTGTCAATTAATATATTTGTTTTATTATTGTCAAAAAATTGGTTTCAATAAGATAAAGAAAGGTCACGTATATGGAATAATAATAATAAAACAACCATCTTTAAGTGAAAAGTAACAGCATGTCTGGTTTTTATACCATATATTATTCACTTTAGGAGAAAGAATAGGGGAAATCTTCTTCTTTACTTAATAGTATTGTCATCAATTCTACTATAATGTTAAATAGTTATTAAGGTTAAGGACTTAGGTGTACTAACTAATATGGTATTTCAACACATCAAATAACAGTACCCTCAATGGCTTATAATTTGGTTATTCCTAATTAATTCAATAATGGTATGTAGTAATAATAATTATTATATGTTCATTGCAGGACGGTGTAGTGAGAGCCGTTAGACACTTTAACTACACAGAATGGCCAGCTCATGGCGTTCCAACTGAAACTGACACGTTTATGCGATTTGTACGTACTGTACATGCTCAATCATCACCTAATGCAGGCCCCACTGCGGTACATTGTAGGTAAGTACAATAAAAAAACATAATTTGCTTATTTAACTTTAAAATTTTCTATAGATATAACCTAAAGCTAAACAGCACTAAGATTTTCATGGCTGGGCGGTCTCGTAATTTTTACATAATTTATACTTTTTATGAATTTTATTTTTTTTGTATATGTATGTAATTTTTCTAGTATGTTTATTTTGTTATTTTTCTATAGATGTTATTAGACGCAATTCAGTTTTGTCTAGCCATGTCTTTTTTTAATAAACCAGAATAAATAAGTAAATGTGAGACATGATATAAAGGGCCAACCACATTTACTGTATAAGCTGCTGTCATAGACTAATAAGCCAACAGTACAGTATCAGTACACTATAAATGTAGTACAAATGTACTGGAAGGGTGCAGGGCGAGGGTTTTTTTCCTTGATCATCCACCTCTCCTTCCCACTGATGGAAGGGTGCAGGGCGAGGGTTTTTTTCCTTGATCATCCACCTCTCCTTCCCACTGGTGCTGCTCCTGCATACAGCTACACATTGTGAAACCAGTATTAGTATACTACCAGTAGTAGTATTTCTTTAAGCACCTTTTGTTACATAATATTAATTACTAGCTATTGCTTATGGTATAAATTCTTTTTTAATTATTTTAAGTGATTGATAACTTATCAATACAACTATTGAACACTTTACATTGTATTTAAAAAGAATTTAATCAAATTAGTTGAGATCTGGAATTAAACGATGCACCCAACATTGGGAAAGGTTATTGATCAAAATGAATATTGCTAATTATTATATTTTGTTACATTGCAGTGCTGGTGTAGGTCGTACAGCTGTATTCATTGCATTGGACATACTATCGCAATATCTGGTGCGACAAAAATCAAACGATAACATTGATATATTTGGAGTGGTTGCGCAAATGAGGCTTGAACGCTGTTATATGGTTCAAACTGAGGTAAGTAAATAAATATTCCTTCAATGCACTAGTAATTATACAAGTATGTATGAAAAGGATATGACCAATTAAACACATAAAATGTTTCTCATTCAATTGGGGTTTATTAGACACGCCTACAATATGTTAATTTTTTCATTTTTTTTAAATTAAGGCCCAATATGTCTTCATACATCAAGCTGTTCTAGACCTACTTCTAGGAAAAGTATCCGGGAACAACTGGTTTTTACAAAAGAAAGGTAAGACTCAATAATTAAATATTAATGTGAGTGGTGTGGTACACTGGTTGGACTGTATGATGACATTTTCCTAGATACAGAGGGAGAATCTGGAGATAGAATCAATCAATCACTTAAGAAAATAGACAGTTTTCAATAAACACAAGATCTTATGATCTGTCTACACTATAAAACTAGTTTGACAAAAAAGCGGGATGAGACCAAATATGGTAATGATATGCATAAATGGTAGTGATATGCCAAACATCATTATGTCCATATATGGGCAAATCACATTTTTTTGTCACATAAAGTTTGATAGTTGAGACAGGGCTTTACACAGGACAAAAAAGATCAGAATAAGTAAAAGATGTAAATTTAAAACCTAATACAGAAATGAGAGCAAATAAAACAATGTTAAATATGTGAAAAAATATTAATATGATTTTTTTTACCAATATCACTTTTCTAATTTTGTTTTCAATAGGGCAAAATCTGTCGAACGATTTGGATGCCATTCAGATGGAAGCAAACATTGTAGCTTAAGTGAATCAACTTGAAATCACCTGAAATTAAGAATGAAATAATCTTCCAAGCCTTGGAGCAGATAACAATTTTAGCTTAAGAAGTGAAATATAATTTTGTGAAATTCCTCTTAATGGGTAGCTTTTGATATTTGAATTATCAACAATAATCACAAATTTAGAATAATTAATTTTAAAAGGTTTTATAAGTGTAAATTTGAAGATTAGAACAATAATTGGCTTTTTCATAAATATGTTTGAGTACTTTTGGAAAATGTTAAACTGAGATATTTTTTTAATCGGTAATGTTATGTGAATGTTCGCAATTAACAAATTACAGATGTACACATGGTCATTTATGATAGCTTGGGGTAGTTGTAGAATCTATCACAACACAAAAAGACAAAGTTGTTATAGTCCTTGGTTGCTACTCACTAAACTACAAATCAAATTGTGTTTACATAAACAAGCTACCTCTTGCCGTAAAATGTTTATTTTTATATAAATATTGATAATATCAATTTTTTGTTTAAAGTTGTAGTACACTTTATTTACAGACAAGTTTGATGTGAAATGAATTCATATAAATTATTTTATTAATCATTTTTATTTTAATACTAAATGTAAAGTATTTTGTATTTTAATGTGTAACTTTACGATGTTTGGTGTCAAATTGCAAGTTCATAATACAGTACTATACACAGTAGAACCCCTATTAAGGGATATCTCCAGCCACTTAAGTAAGAGTGTCCTCTGAATAGAATTGATCGTTACACGGAAAAGTGTCCCCTGAATAGAGGTGTACGCTAAATAGGAGGTCTCCCGAATAGAAGTGTCCTCCGAATAGGAGTGTCCCCTGAATAGGGGTGTCCACTGAATAGGAGGTCTCCCGAATAGGAGTGTCCCCTGAATAAGGGTGTCCACTGAATAGGAGGTCTCCCGAATAGGAGTGTCCCCTGAATAGGGGTGTACGCTAAATAGGTCTCCCGAATAGGAGTGTCCCCTGAATAGTGGTGTCCACTGAATAAGAGGTCTCCCGAATAGGAGTGTCCCGTGAATAGGGGTGTCCACTGAATAGGAGGTCTCCCGAATAGGAGTGTCCCCTGAATAGGGGTGTACGCTAAATAGGAGTGTCCCCTGAATAGGAGTGTCCCCTGAATAGGGGTGTACGCTAAATAGGTCTCCCGAATAGGAGTGTCCCCTGAATAGTGGTGTCCACTGAATAAGAGGTCTCCCGAATAGGAGTGTCCCCTGAATAGGGGTGTCCACTGAATAGGAGGTCTCCCGAATAGGAGTGTCCCCTGAATAGGGGTGTACGCTAAATAGGAGTGTCCCCTGAATAGGAGTGTCCTAAACGAGGGATTCTACTGTAACTGCATTATGCTAAATAAATCTAACCAATTGTAATTTTTGTTTAATTAAAGATAACGATTTTAGGCACATACGGTAATCTGTTTATCTTGACGATTTTAATATTTTAATTTGTATTATTTAAATCGAAAGCCTTAATAGTTAAAATTCAAAATTAGCAATAAATTGATTAGGTAAAAATCTATAGGTGACATTTTACATTTTAAGGCTGTATAGAACTACTTTGTAATATATATGATACATATTTATATTTTAGCGATTGTATGGTACATGGCATTTTTATATATTCATCATTTTACATAAATTAAATGAACAAAGTTTGTTGTTTAGTGTTGGCGGTTAACAATATTGTAGATAAGCTATTTTTGTAATTTTATTATATAAATATATTTTTGTACGACGTGTAGATTGTTAGAATTACAATTAGAAAAGCAAAAGGCGAGGTTTACTTAGTTGTATAATTTTAATAATAACAAAGGTTGAGGGTTTTAGAGCCTCCAAATAATTATTATGCAATTTTATAGGATATAACATTGTAATATTTAGTTGAAGTATAATATATGAATATGGGTCGTTTATAGACACAATTTCCTCTCCAGTTTGAAACAAAGTATTGGGTAATTATAATGGTAATGATATCAATCAGTTTATCTGCAAGAATTAGTAATTTCCAGAATATGAAAACATTTATTATATAAACATACAGTAGCATATGCTGGCTAGGGTCGTATGTCTTTTACCAGATGGTAAAAGACATACCTTATGTATTTCTTTGCCCACTGAATTATTTTAAATAAAACGTCAATAATCCTACTGAATAAAACAATCATAGAACTTGTGTTTTGTTTACTAGTTTGTCAAAATACGTCCTTTAAGAAAATGCGATTAAAATATTTACTATCCAGTAAAGCTATGTAGGCCTATCCATCGTGGTTTATCTTGTTCTTCGTTCACACACATAACAACAAAGATATACCCGTTGTAATCCGGTAATTGATATTTCTGTCACATGTCTAACTTTACATCGAACCTATCAGACTTCGGCCTACCGTCGAATGCACCTCTGACAGCAGCTATTGGAAGACCGCATCGAATCAGACTAAAGCTTGGTTCGCACTAGGACGCAACGCAACTTAACAAGCGAAAGTTCAAATAACCTATCGCTTGTGATTGGTCAAATAACTAACAAGTTGCTGTTGTGTTTGATGTGCCGCCATATTTAAATTGGTCACAATGCACATAGTTGCTTTCGGCATCCCTTGTACGGCTTCAGTAAACCTTTTGTTTTAGCAAAAAGTGTGTGTTACGTCGTAAGACAAACAATCCGCCAAACATTTCATCTTGTCAAAATGTTGGGATACAAAGTAAAATTATAGGTAGGCCTACAGTTTAAAGAATTTGCTTTATGCGTACGCTACCTATACAAATCTATTCGTTTAACTTTAAACAACACCGCTCAACGGTATTTTTAAAAACATTTCTAACCAATCACATCGTGAAATATTTCGAATACCACAACGCATTACAAATAAACAAGTCAACACGACAACAATGTTGAGAAGGCAAGGTAAGCTGTGTTTATTGTTTCTTTTCGATAACCTTATTGATGAATTGTTTACCAATTAGCTAAGAAGTATAGTTATACAGTTCGTTGGTAATAAGTTTGCAATATATCTATCAGTAATATTACTGTAACATGTGGTTATTTCGATGTCTTATAAGCTCAGACAAACTATAACGAGAGGCTAACACTGAAGATAGTCTGCTATAGCGTTTTACAAGTCATCGCAATTATTTATTGTTTTATTATTATTTACTACAATATAAATAATATTATAGTATAGTTGAACAATTGCATATTATACTGTAATACTATTATATTTTGTAGCATTTTATACTGTAACTTTTGCCTACACGACATTTTACAGTAATATTAATAATACCTGTATTGTTTTGTAATACATTTTAATATTACATAATGTTTTTATTTTAATACAAATGCTGTATATTTATTGTAAAGTACAGTAATTGTATTAAATAGTATATTTTAAATACTAAATTATAATAATATATAAACTATAATTATTATAATGTATAATAATATATTATTTATTATTATTATTTATCATTACATATAATAACTTAATGTAATATTAACATGGAAACCAACAATATAATAACATGTTTAATGCAATATAATATCAACATGCATTATTATAATGAATTATACTTTATGTATTTTACCTACGCATTATGTTAGAATAGAAACCGAAATTTAAATAAATACGGTACTAATAAATTGACAACAAATTGCAATATTCTTTAAAAGTTAAACTATTGGTTGAAACACGTGATTGTACACATTTTGAATGTGGCTGTACAAACAGTACTAACAAAATAACTATACTTTGTGTACACGTTTTGCCTGTTTAATCTAGATGTAATTTTAAATGTAAATATGTACATGTTTGTATGATGTAGTATGTTTAAGCGGATATTAGCCCTTGATAGCATTTGCAGCAATAAAGAAATTGAATTGAATTGAAAAAAAAATGTAAACGTGATCATATTGTGCAGTACCATCATTCCTTATACATTGTCTTCCTCGGTTTAACTTTAAAAAATTAGTTAATTAATTCAGGGAAGAGTGAGAAATTGTAATCTTACTTTTCCCTGTTTAATTATTGTAATAAATATCCACTGTCAATTTAAAAAGCTATTTCAATTTAGGACACCTGAGTATAAATTTTAAATAAGTACAATTTAGTATTTTATTTATCTTACGGGAATACTTTTATAGACAAAAATACCTATTTAAATCAATGTGAACATTCATGAAAACAAATTTATATTAAGTTCAACCTTTCAGCAAATCTCTAATGATTATAGAAGTTTATATTTTGATTAATGTATCGGTCTTAATCCTATATATTTGCCCATTAGTTACACCAGACATTTAATTACCTAAACCATTATAACATATTGTAAATAATCTTTAGAATATAAAGAATGAATGAACAGCACCAGAAAGTGAGAGGTTCCCAATCAAAATAATCACAATTACTGTCGAAAAATGGGAATGTTACTATATAAGTTTACTTTATAACATAGATGATAGTTGTTTTGTATTAGCAGGACGACATCAGAGCAGTATTCTTGATGTGTTCCGACAGTATGGAATTTTTTGAAAATTATACTGTAGAAAAAAAAGCAAAAAATAATATTAATGAAATTAAATAAATTCATATCTTTCCAAAGATAGGAAAATGTAAAATGAATAGATTGATTAGATGACGATCTAGTGAAGGCAAGTGGATGAAAGGATGATACAAGAAACATCTTCTTCTGGAGACCCACTTGATAGTTTGATTTAGTTCACTTTTGGGAATCCTGTCTCTCTGTATTGTTTGTTATTTTTTTGTTATAATTATGTGAGACGAAATAAATAAAATGAAATTAAATGAAATTGTGTTAAAGTAAAACATACAAATTGTTTCAAATAAATACATTTACTTTTAAAACAAACATTAGCAAGTAAAATAAATAAATACAAATTACAACAGGCGCCTACTTTTCAGAATAATTATATTCATTGTAATATTTTATCTGTACAATGCTTTCTTAAGTTAAGATTTTTGGCTATGGATATACTGTATTATGTGATCATGGTATTCCAAAGTAAAAAGATGAATGAAATGAATGGATTAAACTTGGTCTGGAACTTAACTTAACCCGGTCCTTTATATTAGTTTTCGTTGTTAGTTAGCATTGTACAATACTGTAAACTATTTTCACATTTCTTGTTTATTATGCAAATGTTGGGAATAATAAAAATGTTTCTTTTGGTATCTTGATAGTTTCACTTTCACTTGATAGTTAATAAACTAATAATTGCCCATACAATGTTAGTTTTGTTATTATTCAAATCTGGAACAATCTTGTTTGAAATAACAACAATCAGGAACATACCTGCTGGTGCTGGTTCTTCTGCTGGTGCATTTGCTGCTGCTGGGTCTCCTAATAATAACAATAATAAATGTACACTGATACAAACTGAATAATACAGACGTAAATAAACTATTATCTTATATTGTTGCATTTAATAGCTAAAATACTGTAGGCCTAGTTTCTAATTTCTAAATATTTTTCTCCCTATTTGGTATAGAATAACATTCATTAGTCACTCTAATCAACGTCGTATCAATATAGAGTAATTTCAATCATCTGTGACTTTTATCCGGGTTATCGGAATTCCATTTCACTCGGCTGTCACTCTTGAAAATAGAATTTCATCTTTTACCGCATGGAATTATTGTACCATAACAGTCATTCATTATGTACATTATAATATGGTTTTATAATGTTACTTACCATCTACAACTGTACTGTTTCCTGCTAAAAAGTAAAAAGTAACAGTATTTTAAATAACGCATAAGGATAATTTACAATGATGAATGAACGACCTGTTACAACGCAATAATGATTCATTAGAAACCATACGTCATGTTAATGTACAGTTATCCATGGAATATTCACATTTAATAGTATTCAATGTATGTTTTTTGTTTCGAGGAACTTTATCTTACATTAGGGTGCATTATAAGAAGCCTAAGTGTATGCTTGTCATCTGATTGGCTTGTTTCTTATTACGCGCCGTGCATTATTTTTCCCATAATATGAACAATTTTTTTCCCGAGATTTCACAAGGTGAATGCGAATTAAGGCTGCGTGAAAAGTGTATTAGGCCTACCTGCACTATTTGCAACTACTGTACCATTTCCTGCTGAAATGTAAAAGTAATAGTCTTATAATGATGAATGAAAGAACTCTAAAACACTGTCTAATAGTGCCCATATATGGACATGATGCTGTCATATTACTACCATATTTAGGCACATTACATACTTTTTGCCAAACTAGTTTGATAGTATAGACAGAGCTTATCAACACACAATAGTGGTTCATTAGAAACTGAAACATACGTCACGTTAATGCATTATTATTTTTTAAACAATGGCTAATTCGTCCATACGAGTACCCAAAATAAATTGTATCCAACTAAATTCAAACATGGCTAATTATTTGTTTTTAAAGTAATTTTAAAATGTTATTTGTTCTCACTTACCTGCTGCACCATCTCCAGCGTCTACAACTGTGCCATCGTCTGAAATTAAAACAAGTCTCCTTTTATCATATTATATGCATTCATAATGCAAGAAATGTAGGCATACCAGCAATTAAAGCAAGATGATTCAATTTAAATAAGATAAGATAACAAACGGCTAAACAACGTGTTTGTTTTTGGGTGGATAAGAATGACTCAGATAAATAATCAGGAAGAACTAATAGAGACGGAGGGTTCGCTTTTAGGTAGAATACACTAATATTAGGCCCTTTTTGTATTGCAATTTATATTTCGTAACACAGTATTTACTATTTTTTATTCAATATTTATAGTATACATTCAAAAAGAAATACATAACATGGATGCAATATCAACATCAATTATAAATTATTAATTATAAACAAAAATAGTATTATATTTCATATCTCTTATCAACAACAAACATTATCTTTTCACAACAATAACAAAAAAGGAGAACAATTCCTGTAGCATCAATTACAGATATTGATATAAAAATACCATTATTTTTATTAGCCTATAATAAAATACATAATACTGTTTTGGAATAATATGCAGACAAATATCGTACCTTGGAAGTTGACTTGATTGGCTAAAAATAAAAATAACATTAAATTTAATTTTGTTAGCTCGTAAAATATGTATTTGAAAAAAAGGAAATGACATTTATCCTGATCAGTCCGTCATTCAATTGGTCAGTATGATATCATGGCGGTCAGTCAATTAGTTTGGCAAATAATTCCGTAATAATGGGTTGTGAAATTGTTTCCGATGCTGAAACTTGTTATCAATTATACACTGATCTAGATGTGAAATGTTCTCAGTTTTGTAGAATCTAAAACACGGATTACATGTTAAATCTACAGTTTTTCCTTATATTGAAGCGAGTAGCGTACCGTCACAATTGGGAATCGACGACGAGGCAATGGAACGCATATTCGTTGTTAATATACAAGTTGGGAATTTAGGACGTAGATGTACCTACCAGCTGGTTCTACAAATACGCTAGTTTTCTGTAGTATGCAAAAGAGTGTGTAACTTGACTGAAAAACTGCGAACTTTGATCTACCGCCGCGGCGGTGGGAACTTTTACAACGAACATTCTAGAAACAAGTCCATCCCAAACTCATGGCGATGTTATTCAGGCCCAAGCCAGAAAAACTTTTTATGGTTCGGGAGAACTTTTAGTCGCGTGAGTTTACCGTCTAAACATCTGACACACTCGAACTTTTAGAAGAATAAGTACAATTAAACGTATGGTCAGCCTATAAATTAACGGCTGCAACCGTAAATTTTCTATCTTGGCAAGGCGAGCTCAGAATTCTGTTGCAAGCTTGCCTTGGTGAAACTATATACAATGTGTCATGTGAATTACATTCAGAAACATCAAATCAATTTTCATTGAAACTATAATTTTCTTAGATTCTTCAGAAAGAAAGAGAGACAGACTTACATAGTAAATTGACCTAATTGGAACACTGAATCCAAAATAAATGTTTAGTAAACGATTATTGATATTCCAATTTGTTTTTCAACTCGAGATTAGTGTATAAAATTAAGCCAATGGACGAAACAAATTAACTTATGTTTCTTACTTACCATCACCTGCACTTTCCTCCACGGCTGTACCGTCGACTTCAGCTGTACCGTTGTTTGTTGCTGTACTATTGTCTGACAAATTAAAAACAATAGTGCGTTTATTCATAGACCTAAAGCTTGGTTCTTGCTTGATCGCAACGTAAGGACGTGATTAGAACGTAAGTAATTTCACCAATCACGACGCGATTGGTCAACCGAACTGTTGCTTCTGATTGGTCAAGTGTTCAAGTAAGAACCAAGCTTCAGGATCAGTTGTAATGAACCGTAAAAAGCCTGGTCCTCCAACATAAAACAATTTGTCTATCCCAAGTGTACACAAAATAGAATGAATACTATTAGTAATTACATTGTGTTTGTTTTACTGTTTCTTACCTGCAGCAGGTACCTCTGCAGTATCTCCTAAAAATTAAAACAATATTGTGTTTTGCATCATAAAGGTTAAAAATGGTTAAATTGACAATATTTAGATTTATTCTTTAGATGGATAGGGATGACGAAATGGTTAAAAACGGCTAGCACTGCGAGTTAGTTCTTAGGTGGACATGGGTGTGACAAACTGGCTGGGACCGACTGGACTGCGGGTTGGTTCTTAGATGGACACAAATGACAACATTGTTAATTAGTCTAGATTGCCATTAATTCTTAGGTTGACATGAATGACGGCTACCACTACGAGTTAGTTTTAAGGTGGACATGAGTAACAAAATAGTCAAAACTACTAGAGATTTCAGGTGGAAATAAAGGATTACAAACGGATAAATTGCGATTTAGTTCTTAGGTTGACATGGTTAAAAATGGTTAGATCGCAGTAAAAAACCAAATACACTTTTTCAGACTGAAGTTTAAGATTGTTGAAGTGTGACCCACACTGACACTAGAACAAGTTAATGATGTAGTAGCTTACCTCCTTCAGCTGCAGCATTTTCTTCTGAGAATAAAAAAAAATATTTCTCGTATAGACATATGGATCAATCTTAACTTTATCAACAAGTAACTCTAACAACAAGTAAAATGGTTAAATGAAATTTGAAGAAATTGAAATTTTAATTACCACGCAATAAGCCTATACAATGTGCCCATCCCATATATAGAATACATATACGATACGTTATGATACACCATGGCTTATATCAAACACCAATATTATTTTTTTATATAATAAAGGCGAACGGTAATATTACACAGTAGTCTAATTGAATCAACAATGCTATGCCTATACTATGAAATACATAATAAATAATAATATTTGAGATATAGCATACCTTGCAAATTGACTTGATTTTCTACAAAAATAAATAGAAGAACAAAATTAGAATTAACTCAAATATTAAATTTTATTTATTTCAGTTCAGCAAGCTTTTCTACGGTTCGGTACTGTTTGTACAAATCATGTTACATACATTTAGGCCTAGATATATTAAGAACAACTAAACACACACACAATAGAATTATTTGCATTAGAAAGGCATTCTTATACTAAAATATATTAATATTAAAATCAATTCCCAAATTCGACAGCGATTTTGATGACCTACTACTATTACACAAATAGGTATATATTATAATTTGTTTGAATTTTACCTACCTAATGCAGCCATTAGTTTTGCTCGTTTTGCTGAAAATAAATTAAATGTAAAATGTTCATTTTGATTTAACATATTAACAGGCTCATCATTAAAACAATAATATTATTTTACCATAGTTTCAGTTTAGTTCATCACAACCATAATGCATCTTCACAATTGTAAATATCATTACAACAATAATAATATATAATCATATTCGTCATCATCTTTGCCACCTACATCATCGTCATCATTATTGTATTGTTGTATCATCACGATTATTGCCCTACCTCATCACCACAGTCATCATTGTATCGTCACCATTATTGCCACCTATATCACAACTATCATTGAATCGTCACAACCGTCATAATTATTGCCACCTATCCACCACCACCATCATTGTATCGTCAAAATTATCACCATTATTGCCCCTACATTGTCATCCCTACATTATCACCGCAGTCATTATTGTATCGTCACAATCGTCACAATTATTATCACCTACATCGTTACCACAACCATCATCTTTGTATCATAACAATTTTCATCATTGTTGCCACCTATATCACCACCATCATTGTATCGTCACGATCATCACCATTATTACCATACATTGTCACCGCAGTCATCATTGAATCGTCACAATCGTCACCATTATTGCCACTTATATCTTCACCACTTTAATTGTATCGTCATAATCGTCACAATTATTACCATTGTCACCACCATCATTATATCTTTACAATTGTCACCATTATTGCCACCTATATCAACACCATCATCATAATTGTATCGTCACAATCATCACCATTATTGCCACATACATTGTCACCACCATAATTGTACCGTCACAATCGTCACCATTACAGTATTGTCAATTACATCGTCACCACCATAATTGTATCGTCACAATCGTCACCATTACAGTATTGTCAATTACATCGTCACCACCATAATTGTATCATCACACTCGTCACCATTACAGTATTGTCTATTAAATCGTCACCGCCATCATTGTATTGTCACAATCGTCATTATCACAGTATTGTCAATTACATCGTCACCACCATCATTGTATCGTCACAATCGTCACCATTACAGTATTGTCTATTAAATCGTCACCGCCATCATTGTATCGTCACAATCGTCACTATTACAGTATTGTCAATTAAATCGTCACCGCCATCATTGTATTGTCACAATCGTCATTATTACAGTATTGTCAATTAAATCGTCACCGCCATCATTGTATCGTCACAATCGTCACCATTACAGTATTGTCAATGAAATCGTCAACGCCATCATTGTATCGTCACAATCGTCACCATTACAGTATTGTCAATGAAATCGTCACCGCCATCATTGTATCGTCACAATCGTCACCATTACAGTATTGTCAATGAAATCGTCACCGCCTTCATTGTATCGTCACAATCGTCACCATTACAGTATTGTCAATGAAATCGTCACCGCCATCATTGTATCGTCGCAATCGTCACCATTACAGTATTGTCAATTAAATCGTCACCGCCATCATTGTATCGTCGCAATCGTCACTATTACAGTATTGTCAATTAAATCGTCACCGCCATCATTGTATATCACAATCGTCACCGTTACAGTATTGTAAATACACAGTCACTGCCATCATTGTATCGTCACAATCGTCACAATTACAGTATCGTCAATACATCGTCACCGCCATCATTGTATCGTCACAATCGTCACCATTACAGTATTGTCAGTACATCGTCACCGCCATCGTTATATCGTCACAATCGTCACCGTTACAGTATTGTCAATACATCGTCACCGCCATCGTTATATCGTCACAATCGTCACCGTTACAGTATTGTCAATACATCGTCACTGCCATCGTTATATCGTCCACTATATTGTCCACTCAAATGAAGGAAATTATTTAAGTTGTATATAATACGTATAATAGTTCTTTCCATTATCAATATAAACTATCAACGCCTTTATCATTCTATCATTCTTATTACCACAATTGATCAAATTACCTGATGGTGAAGAATAGGTTATTGCTATGCATGCAAATGCAATAGCGAGTAAAAGTGCTGTCTGCTTCATCTTTATTTTTTACTAGCACTAAAAAAAAAGAAACAATATTTCATGCATCTATATTTCATTAAAAATATTTCTAATATATAATTATATATAGTACACGAGTTTTGTCATATTGCATTTATTGTTTATTTACAGATACAATCTGTATAGATATATTTTATTAAATTTATAGTTTATGATATAAAGAAAGAAACATTAAATTAGTGGACAAAATGGCATTAACAATCAACGTAAAATGAGACCGTTTAACGTTAAAAACCTTCTCTTTGTTTTTGTTCTTTTTTAGATATAAGGTTTAACTTACATATATGTTCCCATACGAAGTATTAATTAACAGTTTTTTAAAGAAAATTTCTTTCAATAACAATAATATTATGTCTTTTACATTTATCCATGTTTATAATTTGAAATATTTGTTTTCGGAGATTTATCCATATAAGAACCAAAATGACAAGGAGGATTGTTTTTCATTAAAAAACAAATGATGGGTTGAACGTTTAGTAGTTTCGCGTTTTATGACACATATATTCAGCAAGTAGTTGATCAAACAATAATGTAACTACATCTTGTCTGAGTAGTAGCAAGATAATTTACTTCTTTTAATATGCAACATAAGTAAATCTTACCAATGTATTACGTACTTTTGCATTCGTGTTGTTTATTAACAGAATAAACATTCACATTTTTGGGTAATTGGGTTTTTAAGATTTCCTGTGTAATTTATGTGTAATATGTACATTTGTATCTAAGACAACATTATATTTATTTGCAACAAGGTTGTACTAATTTTGAATTGAATTCCTGTCTACACTTTTCGTCTTCAAAAAATAATGATGATAATGTATTACTTTTTATTTGAATGTGTCAAACATTAGTAAGCCTATTAGTTGATGTCATTATGTTACAACACCAAAACAAAATGAATATTAAAGATGTTTTGTCTCTGAAGTATGTAAGATAAAGATAAATAAAAACAATGATTTCATTAATAAAGCTGAAACTTACCAAACCTTCTTTAAGTTAAGGTTTTTTCAGGTAAATATATGTTTTTTCGATAAAATGATCAGTGAATAACTACAATGTGACATTAAAATTACATTATTATTTTAACAAAAAACATTTTTTTTGCTTAGAGGTATCCTTAAAATAAACAATAATTATTATTTGCTAATCATATAAGTATACATACACCTTTGACAGATTACTTACCGGATTAACGTAATAATATCAAATGGAGTGTACAGTATGTCCGCCAACAAATACCAAATCAAAGTGACCAAGCCAAATTATGTTCATTGGTATTATATCTCAAATTAGTGACGTATATGTTAGTTAATTACAATTGGAGTTGGTGGGGATTAGTGTAATCCCTGTATAGAATTCTTTATGACATCAGTTCAATAATCGATTTAATCCTAATTCTAAAATTCTGATTTGGTATTGATTGAATCTTATTAACTGACCTAATAAAAACAATATGTATATTTCTGTTGATACTTATATTGTTTCTGCAAACTTTAGCTCTACCTCTTAATAGGCCTACAGGTCTACCTCCAATCAAAGGTCAATGTTTGGGACACAGATGGAGCAGCTAATGATAAAAGACAGGTAATAATACAAAACGGAAAGACGATTCAGCACAATTATATTTATCCGCTTTGATATGCATTTTATAAGCAATAAATAAACTTTTCCCCAAACTTTATTTTCAGGGAGACTATGGGGTAGTACTACTAGGGATAAAGATGCAATAAAGCAAACATTTTGAAAACATTGTCGAAAATGATATTTTTTTAGTCACGCGAATGATGTAAACTGCTGGCCGCTTGGCGAATGCACGAAATAAACAAAGTAAAAAATTGAATATTAAATTACGTTTTTTAGTAATTTATTTGATATATTATAGCAACATTGTCAATATCAAATTACGGATTGTTAAACACCTTTAAAAACTTGATAAATACAAAAAAAAAATGAATATGAATTTTGTCTAAAGTAAGACATTTTGGCCACAAAGTGGGATGTTTCGGCACAAAAGTGGGCCGAATCGTCCCACCAAAAAATTGGGCCGAATCATCCTAGGCCGAATTGTCTCAGGGCCGAGTCGTCCTGGATTCTGGAGGTAGACCTGTAACTGTTTTGTATCACGGTATTTATTTTACTGTCAAATTATTATTACTGAGATTTTTAATGATAATTAAGTTTATGAAAACAAATTAGAACCAACACAGCGAATTTGTCGAACCTTTCCTACTTATTTCTGTACTTATATAGTAAATAGTTATTATCAGGGAAGAGTTAAATTACAACTAACTAACAACTAATTTAACTCTTCCCTGGTTATTATACAGTTTCGGAAATATTTAATTATTATTATTGGTGTAACCTGAGATGATTAGGGTCAGTGATTCGGTTAACTTTGTATTTTTCATCTCAGTCGTTGTCTTTTTAAAATGTAATTGGCAATAAGATAATACTATATTATAATAATTACTAAATTATTTAATTATGATTAAAATAATAATTGTTTAGTCTTAAGCTAAAACCAATGTTGCTAGTAGTCTACAGAAATAAGTACAATACCATTACTGGAATTATTAATAGCCAGGGTAGCCACAAAAAATTGATATTAAATGAATTGATTTTGTTTTAAACAATATACATATTTCGTTGCTTTTATTAATATCCGTTTCCTTGCTATAAATCAATAACAATATAATCTCTTCGATCTACACCTGTTTGGATTATAATTATTTATGAACGACTCGATAACAAAGGATTCAATGATAATCAATTATTGTATCATTGCGCAATCTCAACTATTCAGTATCAACAAGTCTGCAAAGCAATTATATACTAGTGACGACTATGTCATGTACTCAGAAAATAGAAATATATAATTATTCCCGGAGGTTATAAATGGCAGCTTGGCGCGCCACACACTTGCATATTTTAAGTCAATGTTGCTCTGTAATTTTCTTGGTAGGGCCTATTAACATAATTATGTGTCCATGTGTAGTTATTTGTTTATTACATATCCTTTGTAAACGTGATTGGTTGAAACTGCATCACATGACTACCGCCCTAGGATCGTAAATCTTTTACCGTATGTCCTCGAATACGATGATATTTTCGCGTGTTTATCGTGTTGCTGTCATTAAATGTATATAATCCATCAAATTCTCGACTAGAAATGTATGGTTCCTAGGGAGAATGCTGTCCGAGGTAGCTGCATGAATCATTAATTAAATAAACCTATTTAGCCTAAACTTATGTATTTTTTTCGTTATTTCATCATTCATAGGCTATAATTACGTTTTTAAAAGCTCACTTTAATGCAATTTTAAGGCAAGTTATCACTAATTTGATAACGTTCAATCCTCAAATTCTCTCGTACCAACTCTTGCAGCCGTTCCAGCAATGTCTTCAACTTTGATTAGTGTCTCTAGGCCTCTGTAGGCCTACGCCTTGTTTCACAAAACTATGACGTAATTAATTAGACCACACGATTTTTATAATTGTTCTTCCTTTTACTCCCTGACACCAAATCCTGTACTGTAGATCCACGTTTATTACTAGTGAAACGTAACGTAAATGTTTAGTTAGATGACTAGATTAGCATTAAACTATACAGACTGTTTAATTAATTTGTCAAATATTTAGTATTAATTTTAACTGTGTTTTCCATTAGGCGAATTTGTATTAGCGAGGATCGTTTTTATATTTTTTCGAATGTTTAGGTAAAAGTTCGAATAGTGTCTACACTTTCCCAACCAATATATATGTGTAGTCGACAAAGTAATCAATACATTGGAAACATAAAATTTACCCTCAATACGTATTTATTGACAAACAAACCAAATGAAAAATAAAATAACATCTTAATAGTACAGCAAAAAGTATTAATGTTTTAATCGGATGTACCACGAGTCCGATTATATATTAATAAATTATCCTGAACATAAATATTTATTTGTAGTATATTATAATTATTATTAAACTATCTTTGCCTTCTCGTCTAAATAAAATGTATAATCATATTGTAGCAGACTTCATTTGTATTTGGAGAATCCTTGTGATACCAGGGTATTTCTAATATTCGAATTCACCATCCATTTCCAGTGCCTCAAGAAGGAGCTCATCGGAGCCTTAAATTAAATAAAATATCTAGTTTGTACAATAATGATAGCAACAATAATTCATTTTAAAATGACCAAAACATAAATGGAACGATGGATTGAATTTTGTTGACCAACTTCTCCGTAACATTACGGTAGTTTATAATCTTGCCATAACTATCGACCAGCAGGAAATGCCATCGGAACTCCTAAGTTTATTTCTGAGGTTAAAGAAAATTAAACTAAGCTCAAAAAGAATATAAGACAGTCTATATGCTAATTCTATAAAATTAAGAAAATGTAAAATAAGATAATATTAAACATTTATTATGTGTTTAAAGTAAAAAAAAAACAGAACAAAATGTCAAAGATAATGGAAAATGTTATTTTGCTAGACGAGAGGCGATATCTCCATCAATGCATACATTGAAGTAGGTCAACCAAACTTAATCACTCGGCACATTAGTGATATGAAATAGTTAATTATTTAATTTTGCCTATCGAAAGCGGAGTGATATTTTCATACACTTGCTAAATTAAAAAATATGTCTGATAATACCTCCTGCTGCTGCAGTGGTGCTGGCCGCTGCTGTAAAATACAAGAAATATCAGAGTCCAATTATTACAATTAACATTATATGATTTACAATTCACAACATCTTTTTATGCTTTAAATAAAATTCATTTGCTTAATTACAAATCATGTTTCATAATATAATTACCTGCTGCAGCAGTGGAGCTGCCCGCTGCTGTAAAATAAAAAAGAATCATGGTCCAATTATAACATTATTTGATATACAATTCATAGTATATTTGTTATGCTTTTGATACATTTGATTTGTTTTATTACAAATCATGTTTCCTAATAATTATAATTACGATACCTGCTGTAACAGTGTCGCTTTCATCTTGGAAATTTACTTCTGAAATAGATAAAATATAAATTTGTAACAACAAATGATATTTTTTTTATATTATTATTTAAAAACAAAACGGGAATCTTGTATATTTTTACCAACAAATTATTGGCCTAACTAAAGGATATCTATGTCCTTTTTTTTCTTTTTAGATAAAAATGTTCAATATAAGTATACAACTTCATTATTCATTTTAAATTGTTTTTATTTTTCAAATTTAATTGAAAATTGAACCGTGCGAATCCAATACGTAATCGTGTCGTCATTTACCTTTGCCGTCTCCTAAAATTAGAAAATAAAAATAATATTAATTTAAATATACAAGTACAGCTACATTCCCTAGATATATTCCAGACAATATTCCAGAGCGCTATGAGTTAACAAAAGTATCATGTCTTCAACATTCAATAAGTAAGTTTATAACACATTATAAGGCCTAAAAAGACTACATATGCGTGATTACAAAATAAGTCTGAAAAATTACCTGCTGCCGCAGTGGTGCTAACCGCTGCTATAAAATACAAGAAATATCATAGTCCAATTATTACAATTAACATTATTTGATTTACAATTCATAACATCTTTTTATGCTTTAAATAAAATTCATTTGCTTAATTACAAATCATGTTTCCATTTGCTTAATTACAAATCATGTTTCATAATAATAATTACCTGCTGCAGCAGTGGAGCTGCCCGCTGCTGTAAAATAAAAAAGAATCATGGTCCAATTATAACATTATTTGATATACAATTCATAGCATATTTTGTATGCTTTTGATACATTTGATTTGTTTTATTACAAATCATGTTTCCTAATAATTATAATTACGATACCTGCTGTAACAGTGTCGCTTTCACCTTGGAAATTTACTTCTGAAATAGATAAAATATAAATTTGTAACAACAAATGATAGATATTGTTTTTATATTACAATTTTAAAAAACAAAACCGGAATCTTGTGTATTTTTACTAGAAATTCATTGGCCTTACTAAAGCATCTATGTAGTTATTTTTTTCTGTTTAGAAAAAAAAGTTTAATATAAGTAATACAAAATATACTAATACAACTTCATTATTCATTTTAAATTGGTTCTTTTTATAATTTAATTGAAAGTTAAACCGTGCGAATCCAATACGTAATCGTGTCTTCATTTACCTTTGCCGTCTCCTAAAATTAGAAAATAAAAATAATATTAATTTAAATATACAAGTACAGCTACATTCCGTACAGATATTCCAGACAATATTCCAGAGCGCTACGAGGTAACAAATATAAGATATCTTTATCATTCAATAAGTACGTTCAGTAAGTTTATAACACATTATAAGGCCTAAAAAAACTACATAGGCGTGATTACAAAATAAGTCTGAAAAATTACCTGCTGCCGCAGTGGTGCTAACCGCTGCTATAAAATACAAGAAATATCATAGTCCAATTATTACAATTAACATTATATGATTTACAATTCATAACATCTTTTTATGCTTTAAATAAAATTAATTTGCTTAATTACAAATCATGTTTCATAATATAATTACCTGCTGCAGCAGTGGAGCTGCCCGCTGCTGTAAAATAAAAAAGAATCATGGTCCAATTATAACATTATTTGATATACAATTCATAGTATATTTTGTATGCTTTTGATACATTTGATTTGTTTTATTACAAATCATGTTTCCTAATAATTATAATTACGATACCTGCTGTAACAGTGTCGCTTTCATCTTGGAAATTTACTTCTGAAATAGATAAAATATAAATTTGTAACAACAAATGATAGATATTGTTTTTATATTACAATTTTAAAAAACAAAACCGGAATCTTGTGTATTTTTACTAGAAATTCATTGGCCTTACTAAAGCATCTATGTAGTTATTTTTTTCTGTTTAGAAAAAAAAGTTTAATATAAGTAATACAAAATATACTAATACAACTTCATTATTCATTTTAAATTGGTTCTTTTTATAATTTAATTGAAAGTTAAACCGTGCGAATCCAATACGTAATCGTGTCTTCATTTACCTTTGCCGTCTCCTAAAATTAGAAAATAAAAATAATATTAATTTAAATATACAAGTACAGCTACATTCCGTACAGATATTCCAGACAATATTCCAGAGCGCTACGAGGTAACAAATATAAGATATCTTTATCATTCAATAAGTACGTTCAGTAAGTTTATAACACATTATAAGGCCTAAAAAAACTAGATATGCGTGATTACAAAATAAGTCTGAAAAATTACCGGCTGCCGCAGTGCTGCTGACCGCTGCTGTAAAATACAAGAAATATCAGAGTCCAATTATTACAATAACATTATTTGATTTACAATTCATATCATCTTTTTATGCTTTAAATAAAATTCATTTGCTTAAAGATGTATTGTCCCTTTGTCAAATTCCAAAAACAAACAAAAAAAGATTTCGAAAAAAAGTGGGTCATTTTGAAGTATCATAATAGTTATTAATTTTCACCAAAAATTAGTCGGAAAAAAATCATTTAACTGAAATACAGACGTTTTTTTGGTTCAAAAAATAACTTTGACTTCCAGTCAAAGTTTTCTATCAAAACATATCTCATAATGCAACGCGCTTATTTGGCTACTCTGTATGCATAATCATAAAACTTCTTCGCGATCTGTGTAAGAACACCTTCTCATCCGTGACGAGTTGTAAATAATCCTAATTAGCATCATGCATAATGTATACTCATGGTTTGAAATCTTTGTTTATTTTCGCTCGGGACAATTATCCAGATGAAATGTAATCAAATTAATTTAGCTGTTAATTACGTAAATTGTTGTTTTAGGCTCGAATTTACGATTTAAGATGAATAACTTTAATATTACTTTGATATTTTATTTAAATTTAGAATATTTTGACCTTCATTTTTTTGTGTTTCAATGGACAATACATCTTTAATTACAAATCATGTTTCATAATAATAATTACCTGCTGCAGCAGTGGAGCTGCCCGCTGCTGTAAAATAAAAAAGAATCATGGTCCAATTATAACATTATTTGATATACAATTCATAGTATATTTTGTATGCTTTTGATACATTTGATTTGTTTTATTACAAATCATGTTTCCTAATAATTATAATTACGATACCTGCTGTAACAGTGTCGCTTTCATCTTGGAAATTTACTTCTGAAATAGATAAAATATAAATTTGTAACAACAAATGATAGATATTGTTTTTAGTCGCGTGGACGCGACTCTGTAGTTCACTATGTCGGTCGGTCGGTCTGTCGGTCTTTCTGTCGGTCCGGTATCACTATGCGTTTTATCGCTTTTCTGTACTTTTTGAACTGTTTTGATGTCAACATGTGGGCATTTACGTGAAATTGTGCACTTCTATTGTGAATGACGTTAGAGTTGCGCAACGTGATTTACGCGCGATTTAACGATTTTCTCGTATTTAACATAGGTCAAAAACCAAATAACATTTTAAATTGAAACTTTGCAAAAGTTTAATTTATATCAGGCGCTAACTTTCTGTTGAAAAAAAAAAGGTGTTTTACACAAAGTTACGCGTGCACGCGCATTTAAAATTTTAAAATTTGCAAAATTAATTTTTAATCAACTTTCTACGCGTTTCTTGTCATCTTGAGCATGTCAAAAATTCCCATACGCGCGCAAATGTTTACGCGCGCGGTGCGCACGTAGCATTAAATACATACTTTTTTCGCGTGATTTATGTTTTTGCAGCCTTTTCTAATAATTTTACCAACTTTTAAACAATTTCGACTTAAAATTACGTCATACGAGCACGTCGAATTGGATAATTTGCGCACGTTTTCGATGAAAAAATTAAAAAATTCGTCGAAATTATGCCTTTTTAGTCGCGTGGACGAGACTCTATAGTTCACTATGTCGATCGGTCTGTCTGTCGGTCTGTCGGTCTGTCTGTAGGTCCGGTATCATTATGCATTGTAGCACGCGACTTAATGGCTGTTGGCCTTGTTATATTACAATTTTAAAAAACAAAATCGGAATCTTGTGTTTTTTTGCCAGCAATTCATTAGCCTTACTAAGGCAACTATGTAGTTATTTTTTTGTTTAGAAAAAAAAAGTTTAATATAAGTAATACAAAATAAACTAATACAACTTCATTATTCATTTTAAATTGGGTTTTTTTTTCAAATTTAATTGAAAGAACCGTGCGAATCCAATACGTAATCGTGTCGTCATTTACCTTTGCCGTCTCCTAAAATTAGAAAATAAAAATAATATTAATTTAAATATACAAGTACAGCTACATTCCGTACAGATATTCCAGACAATATTCCAGAGCGCTACGAGGTAACAAAAGTATCATGTCTTTAGCATTCAATAAGTAAGTTTATAACACATTATAAGGCCTAAAAAAACTACATATGCGTAATTACAAAATAGGTCTGAAAAATTACCTGCTGCCGCAGTGGTGCTGACCGCTGCTGTAAAATACAAGAAATATCATAGTCCAATTATTACAATTAACATTATTTAATTTACAATTCACAACATCTTTTTATGCTTTAAATAAAATTCATTTGCTTAATTACAAATCATGTTTCATAATAATAATTACCTGCTGCAGCAGTGGAGCTGCCCGCTGCTGTAAAATAAAAAAGAATCATGGTCCAATTATAACATTATTTGATATACAATTCATAGTATATTTGTTATGCTTTTGATACATTTGATTTGTTTTATTACAAATCATGTTTCCTAATAATTATAATTACGATACCTTCTGTAACAGTGTCGCTTTCATCTTGGAAATTTACTTCTGAAATAGATAAAATATAAATTTGTAACAACAAATGATAGATATTGTTTTTATATTACAATTTTAAAAAACAAAACCGTAATCTTGTGTATTTTTACTAGCAATTCATTAGCCTTACTAAAGCATCTATGTAGTTATTTTTTTTCTGTTTAGAAAAGAAAAGTTTAATATAAGTAATACAAAATATACTAATACAACTTCATTATCCATTTTAAATTGGTTTTTTTTTTCAAATTTAATTGAAAGTTGAATCGTGCGAATCCAATACGTAATTGTGTCGTCATTTACCTTTGCCGTCTCCTAAAATTAGAAAATAAAAATAATATTAATTTAAATATACAAGTACAGCTACATTCACTAGAGATATTCCAGACAATATTCCAGAGCGCTACGAGGTAACAAAAGTATCATGGCTTTAGCATTCAATAAGTAAGTTTATAACACATTATAAGGCCTAAAAAAACTACATATGCGTAATTACAAAATAGGTCTGAAAAATTACCTGCTGCCGCAGTGGTGCTGGCCGCTGCTGTAAAATACAAGAAATATCATAGTCCAATTATTACAATTAACATTATATGATTTACAATTCACAACATCTTTTTATGCTTTAAATAAAATTCATTTGCTTAATTACAAATCATGTTTCATAATATAATTACCTGCTGCAGCAGTGGAGCTGCCCGCTGCTGTAAAATAAAAAAGAATCATGGTCCAATTATAACATTATTTGATATACAATTCATAGTATATTTGTTATGCTTTTGATACATTTGATTTGTTTTATTACAAATCATGTTTCCTAATAATTATAATTACGATACCTGCTGTAACAGTGTCGCTTTCATCTTGGAAATTTACTTCTGAAATAGATAAAATATAAATTTGTAACAACAAATGATAGATATTGTTTTTAGTCGCGTGGACGCGACTCTGTAGTTCACTATGTCGGTCGGTCGGTCTGTCGGTCTGTCTGTCGGTCCGGTATCACTATGCGTTTTATCGCTTTTCTGTACTTTTTGAACTGTTTTGATGTCAACATGTGGGCATTTACGTGAAATTGTGCACTTCTATTGTGAATGACGTTAGAGTTGCGCAACGTGATTTACGCGCGATTTAACGATTTTCTCGTATTTAACATAGGTCAAAAACCAAATAACATTTTAAATTGAAACTTTGCAAAAGTTTAATTTATATCAGGCGCTAACTTTCTGTTGAAAAAAAAAAGGTGTTACACAAAGTTACGCGTGCACGCGCATTTAAAATTTTAAAATTTGCAAAATTAATTTTTAATCAACTTTCTACGCGTTTCTTGTCATCTTGAGCATGTCAAAAATTCCCATACGCGCGCAAATGTTTACGCGCGCGGTGCGCACGTAGCATTAAATACATACTTTTTTCGCGTGATTTATGTTTTTGCAGCCTTTTCTAATAATTTTACCAACTTTTAAACAATTTCGACTTAAAATTACGTCATACGAGCACGTCGAATTGGATAATTTGCGCACGTTTTCGATGAAAAAGTTAAAAAATTCGTCGAAATTATGCCTTTTTAGTCGCGTGGACGCGACTCTATAGTTCACTATGTCGGTCGGTCTGTCTGTCGGTCTGTCGGTCTGTCTGTAGGTCCGGTATCATTATGCATTGTAGCACGCGACTTAATGGCTGTTGGCCTTGTTATATTACAATTTTAAAAAACAAAATCGGAATCTTGTGTTTTTTTGCCAGCAATTCATTAGCCTTACTAAAGCATCTATGTAGTTATTTTTTTGTTTAGAAAAAAAAAAGTTTAATATAAGTAATACAAAATAAACTAATACAACTTCATTATTCATTTTAAATTGTTTTTTTTTCAAATTTAATTGAAAGTTGAACCGTGCGAATCCAATACGTAATCGTGTCGTCATTTACCTTTGCCGTCTCCTAAAATTAGAAAATAAAAATAATATTAATTTAAATATACAAGTACAGCTAAATTCCCTAGATATATTCCAGACAATATTCCAGAGCGCTATGAGGTAACAAAAGTATCATGCCTTCAACATTCAATAAGTAAGTTTATAACACATTATAAGGCCTACAAAAACTAGATATGCGTAATAACAAAATAAGTTTGAAAAATTACCTGCTGCCGCAGTGGTGCTAACCGCTGCTGTAAAATACAAGAAATATCATAGTCCAATTATTACAATTAACATTATTTGATTTACAATTCACAACATCTTTTTATGCTTTAAATAAAATTCATTTGCTTAATTACAAATCATGTTTCATAATAATAATTACCTGCTGCAGCAGTGGAGCTGCCCGCTGCTGTAAAATAAAAAAGAATCATGGTCCAATTATAACATTATTTGATATACAATTCATAGCATATTTTGTATGCTTTTGATACATATGATTTGTTTTATTACAAATCATGTTTCCTAATAATTATAATTACGATACCTGCTGTAACAGTGTCGCTTTCATCTTGGAAATTTACTTCTGAAATAGATAAAATATAAATTTGTAACAACAAATGATAGATATTGTTTTTATATTACAATTTTAAAAAACAAAACCGGAATCTTGTGTATTTTTAATAGAAATTCATTGGCCTTACTAAAGCATCTATGTAGTTATTTTTTTCTATTTAGAAAAAAAAGTTTAATATAAGTAATACAAAATATACTAATACAACTTCATTATTCATTTTAAATTGGTTCTTTTTATAATTTAATTGAAAGTTAAACCGTGCGAATCCAATACGTAATCGTGTCTTCATTTACCTTTGCCGTCTCCTAAAATTAGAAAATAAAAATAATATTAATTTAAATATACAAGTACAGCTACATTCCGTACAGATATTCCAGACAATATTCCAGAGCGCTACGAGGTAACAAATATAAGATATCTTTATCATTCAATAAGTACGTTCAGTAAGTTTATAACACATTATAAGGCCTAAAAAACCTAGATATGCGTGATTACAAAATAAGTCTGAAAAATTACCTGCTGCCGCAGTGGTGCTGACCGCTGCTGTAAAATACAAGAAATATCAGAGTCCAATTATTACAATAACATTATTTGATTTACAATTCATCATCTTTTTATGCTTTAAATAAAATTCATTTGCTTAAAGATGTATTGTCCCTTTGTCAAATTCCAAAAACAAACAAAAAAAGATTTCGAAAAAAAGTGGGTCATTTTGAAGTATCATAATAGTTATTAATTTTCACCAAAAATTAGTCGGAAAAAAATCATTTAACTGAAATACAGACGTTTTTTTTTTGTTCTAAAAATAACTTTGACTTCCAGTCAAAGTTTTCTATCAAAACATATCTCATAATGCAACGCGCTTATTTGGCTACTCTGTATGCATAATCATAAAACTTCTTCGCGATCTGTGTAAGAACACCTTCTCATCCGTGACGAGTTGTAAATAATCCTAATTAGCATCATGCATAATGTATACTCATGGTTTGAAATCTTTGTTTACTTTCGCTCGGGACAATTATCCAGATGAAATGTAATCAAATTAATTTAGCTGTTAATTACGTAAATTGTTGTTTTAGGCTCGAATTTACGACTTAAGATGAATAACTTTAATATTACTTTGATATTTTATTTAAATTTAGAATATTTTGACCTTCATTTTTTTGTGTTTCAATGGACAATACATCTTTAATTACAAATCATGTTTCATAATAATAATTACCTGCTGCAGCAGTGGAGCTGCCCGCTGCTGTAAAATAAAAAAGAATCATGGTCCAATTATAACATTATTTGATATACAATTCATAGTATATTTGTTATGCTTTTGATACATTTGATTTGTTTTATTACAAATCAGGTTTCCTAATAATTATAATTACGATACCTGCTGTAACAGTGTCGCTTTCATCTTGGAAATTTACTTCTGAAATAGATAAAATATAAATTTGTAACAACAAATGATAGATATTGTTTTTATATTACAATTTTAATAGATAGATATTTATTTATATTACAATTTAACAAAAATCTCTTAATCATCGGAACTTATTTCCATTGTTCAGTTTTTATATTACAGTTTTAAGAAACACATATGTAAAGTATCGATATTGACATAACCCCCACTTATTTAAGCGGTAAAGCAGAACGAGCATTGTGAAAACTGTGATGCAGAACTTTTTCATAATGTTGTTCGTAAGATAGGAATGGGATAAATTTTAAACTTGGAGCTACTACTAATAAAACCTTCCTACTACATATTGCAGTCATTTTGTATGGATGCGTTCATTAGAAAATTGTGTATGACAAACAATCTCTCTTACAATATAAATGATATAATCGTACATACCGAGTTTGTACCTTGCCTCTGTATTATACTCAGCAGCTAAAAAATAAATGAACAACCGATTCTCAGTTCTGTGTATATATTTGTATAATTATAATATTCTCCGTCATCTTAGGCAAATTCCGTAATACCGCATCAAATGTGTATCATATATGGTGCCCGTATTATGAAAGGTTAAATTAATTAGGTTAGGGTATATGATACATGTGTTACATATGAAACATATGTGATCCTGTATCACGGAAGTTGCCTATACTTGTATTGATCCAATTAGTTAGTTACTGTTGCTTAGGCCTATACCAAAATAGGTGTTTATTTCTGTATTTTATAGGCATGGAATAATTTGCATATCACCTGAAATATTCTCATGTAATGAAATATTTTTCCAAAGGAAAATATTCTGAGTGAACAAACTGATTTTTTTAGGAAATGAATTGATAGACATTATCTATTAATACATCTTCTAGTCTAGATCATACAGTATATCGATTTTCTTAAAGCAATATTCCAGAGAACAAAAACAAAAATAATGATATTCTCAGCCCGCGATTATGTTCGTACATAAATTGGGGACTCATTGTGTGAAAGCATAGATTAATGAATAGATGGATACGTGTCAACGGTGTGTTGAACCGTGAAATGTACAAAAAGTCACATTTGTGCAAACAACCACATTTATGCAAACATGGCACCCTAATTATGTACAAATCTGTAAAAATGTATAATCCACTAATGAGCAAACATCACGCCGTTAAATGTAAAAAACGATCAGTATTGACGTTAAATGTGCAAATGAAATTCTATAAAGGGTTTTTCAATCAAAATCGTTTATTAACAAGGCAGTCGCGTGCTCAAGTTAGTGTTTACCGACCGACCGACCAACCGACCGACATAGTAAGCTGTAGAAAAATGATAACCTAATTCTAAACAGTCACGGGTTTTTCTAACAATGTTGTTAAGATATAGCCACTTACATATTTAATTATACCACAGGCTGAAATAATCTGTTTTGGAAAAAAAAAATACAATCATGTTCGGGAATGCAAGACTGACACGTGATCGCTGCTTGCTGGAGATGATAATCCATACCGTTGGAATTTTTTTTTAAATCAGAATTAACATCAAAACGTACTCAAGTAGAAATCGTATGTCTGATTGGTCTATTGACATGTTTGCGTCGAGGATTAATTAACAACAAGATATTGCTGAACAATTATTTTAAATTTCATCCAAATCGGACTACAAAAGCTCATTTTCTTACGACCGTAATTTTAAGTAGTTAAAAAATAATATGCAATTTTCATATTTGAATTATCTTATTGTTCCGAAACCTCCGAAAATTAAATTATAGAATATTAAATCATGCATTCGATCATGAAAATGATGTTCGAAACAAATTATATTCCGGCACAGAGAATGAAATGACAAAATGTTATTCCAAAAGACTTGAATGGTATCCCGTGAGAACAGAATAGTGTTCCGAGAGAACGAAAATCTATTCCGAAAGAATGGAATGGTATTCCGTGAGAACAGAATAGTGTTAAGAGAGAATGGTATTCCGAAATGTTATTCTGTTAGAACAGAATCGAGTTACTAGAGAACGAACAGATAATCCGAACGAACAGAATAGTTTTCCGAGAGAACGAAGTGATATTTCGAAAGAATTGAATGGTATTCTGTGAGAACAGAAAAAATGTTACTAAAGAAAGGAGTGATATTACGAAAGAACGGAATGGAATTGGAAGTCCATGAGAACAGAATAGAGTTACGAGAGAGCAAAGTATTATTCCGAACGAACGGAAAGGTATTCCGTGAGAACTGAAATTGTTATATGAGAGAACGAAATGATATTCCCAGGAAAAAGAACGGAATATTATTCCTATTGCATGAGAACGAATGTGTTACGAGAGTGCGAAGTATTATTCCGAAAGAACGGAAAGGTATTCCGTGAGAACTGAATATTGTTATGCGAGAGAACGAAATGATATTCCCAGGGAAAAGAACGGAATATTATTCCTATTCCATGAGAACGGATAGTGTTACGAGAGAGCAAAGTATTATTCCGAAAGAACGGAAAGGTATTCCGTGAAAACTGAATATTGTTTTACGAGAGAACGAAATGATATTCCCGAGAAAAAGAACGTTATGTTATTCCAAAAGACTGGAATGGTATTCCGTGAGAACAGAATAGTGTTAAGAGAGAACGGAATGATATTCCGAAATGTTATTCTGTTAGAACAGAATCGAGTTACTAGAGAACGAAGAGATAATCCGAACGAACAGAATAGTTTTCCGAGAGAACGAAGTGATATTTCGAAAGAATTGAATGGTATTCTGTGAGAACAGAAACAATGTTACTAAAGAAAGGAGTGATATTACGAAAGAACGGAATGGAATTGGTAGTCCATGAGAACAGAATAGTGTTACAAGAGAGCAAAGTATTATTCCGAACGAACGGAAAGGTATTCCGTAAGAACTGAATATTGTTATACGAGAGAACGAAATGATATTTCCAAAAAAAAAAAGAATGGAATATTATTCCTATTCCATGAGAACGGATAGTGTTACGAGAGTGCGAAGTGATATTCCGAAAGAACGGAATAGTATTCCGTGAAAAATGAATATTGTTTTACAAGAGAACGAAATGATATTCCCGAGAAAAGGAACGGAATGGTATTCCGTGAGAACAGAATAATGTTACGAGAGGACGAATTGAAATTCCAACAGAACCGAATGGCATTCGTGAGAACAGAATAGTGCACCGAGAGAACGAAAAGAAACTCCGAAAGAACGGAAGGGTTTTCTGTGAGAACAGAATAATTATTATAGTGTTCCGAGAGAACCAACCAAATTAATTCCAAAAGAACTGAATGATATTTCTAGGGAACGGAAGATATTTGGATCAATTAATATTGAAAACATAATGTTTCTATTGACAAATACAATGATACGGAATAATGATAGATGAAATCTATATTTTAGATGAAAATGTCTTCATAGAGATATAAAAGAAACGTTTGAGCTTCAATAAAAAGATGACGTGTATTCTTAAATATAGCTTTAGCTTAAATATTGAACTTATTACTTGCCTTTCATAAACGGTTTGGCGAATACCATTGACATAAATGTCGCCGTAATCAGGATTACCTTGAAACAAATCATGGTTTCTATAAAAAAAAAATATATATATATATATGTAACACACCTTGGTATATTCTTGTCATTTTATTGGAGGGTTGTGGGTCATATGATATTATATAAATGCACTATTTTCCTTTTTTTAAATTTTTACTAGTTCTGTACTTTTCTGTTATTTTTTCTTTTATTTTTATCAAACACATTTCCAACGGTATTAATTTTCTTTTATGAATATTGGACAATACAAGTTTTTGAATTTTTAATAGAGTTTATTCAATGTATTATGGTTCAATTTAACTATTTATCTTTTTTTTTCTTAATATAAGTTAAATATAACATCTGCTTATCTTTCCTATTCAATGTTTAATTTAATTGTTGATATATAATATATGTTGGTGGACAATACATTACACTAATTGATGTTATATTTGCTTATAGAAACATTTGATTTAATACTCTTGATTTTAGATGAAAATGTGTATGTTTTTAGCTATAATTGTACTGTATGATAAATACCATCTTTTACCGTAAGTATATCGTGAAAATGCTTACTGAAATTAGAATATGCAAAAAAAAAAAAAGAAGAAAAATTTTCAAAAAGTATAATTAAAATTAGGTTACTTACCACTCTAGTAATAATTGCTAGCCGTCTACTTTGAAATCCGGTTGAGTGTGATTGAAAAACATAATTTATAAAGATAAATCATCAAATCGGATCACGATCTATTGATCACAATTCTGGGACAAATTATTTTGACCTGGGGAAACAAATTTGTTTTCACTATAAAATCACTTATTTCTCACTAGAAATATTTAATAATAGTTATACTAGGCTATATTTATAGAGAAATAATGATTATTAACATACATCAATTTTGACAAATATACATTTTTGTAAAATGTTTCAAAGTATATATAAGACATAAACCATACAGCAAAAAAATGGTATATTCGTATTGTTGATCTATCGATTATGTTAGCGTTACGTATATCAACTTATCAATATCATGGATCAAACGTGTATTTGATACTTTAAACTCGATCGATCCCTATTACGCAATTTCCTAAATATTCCATAATTAAATATTGTAAAGAAGACAATGCACCTGTCTATTTACACGCCTACAACAACGGAGAGACAAATACCGAAAGTTATAGTCAGGAGACGAGAAACTGCAGATTCAAAGAATTTATTTTTTGTATACAACGTATCGTACGAGTATCGGGTGCATCAATATGCGTTAACAGTATGTCCAGGGACGGGTGCAGCAATACGCCTTAACGGTATGTCCAGGGACGGGTGCAGCAATACGCCTTAACAGTATGTCCAGGGACGGGTGCAGCAATACGCCTTAACAGTATGTCCAGGGACGGGTGTAGTATACGCTTCAACAGAATGTCCACGGACGGATGCAGCAATACGCTTTAACATTATATCCAGGGACGGGTTCAGAAATACGCTTTAACAGTATGTCCAGCAGGGATGGGTGCAGCAATACGCTTTAACATTATGTCCAGGGACGGGTGCAGCAATACGCTTTAACAGTATGTCCAGAGACGGGTGCAGCAATACGCTTCAACAGTATGTCCAGGGGATGGGTGCAGCAATACGCCTTAACAGTATGTCCAGGGACGGGTGTAGTATACGCTTCAACAATATGTCCAGGGATGGATGCAGCAATACGCTTTAACAGTATGTCAAGGGATGGATGCAGCAATACGCTTTAACAGTATGTCCAGGGATGGGTGCAGCAACACGCTTTAACAGTATGTCCAGCAGGGACGGGTGTAGTATACGCTTCAACAGTATTTCCAGGGATGGATGCAGCAATACGCTTTAACATTATGTCCAGGGACGGGTGCAGCAATACGCTTTAACAGTATGTCCAGCAGGGACGGATGTAGTATACGCTTCAACAATATGTCCAGGGACGGGTGCAGCAATACGCTTTAACATTATGTCCAGGGACGGGTGCAGCAATACGCTTTAACATTATGTCCAGGGACGGGTGCAGCAATACGCTTTAACAGTATGTTTAGGGACGGGTGCAGCAATACGCTTTAACAGTATGTCCAGCAGGGACGGGTGTAGTATACGCTTGAACGGGTGCAGCAATACGCTTCAACAGTATGTTCAGGAGGAACGGGTGCAGCAATACGTGTCAACAGTATGTCCAGCAGGGATGGGTGCAGCAATACGCTTCAACAGTATGTCCAGGGTCGGGTGCAGCCATACGCTTTAACAGTATGTCCAGGAACCAATTTCCTATTACATCAAAACAATATGTATTATAACTAGATGATAACTACTAAGTGAGATAATAAATGAATAGAAAATTGCAAAATGTAAAACAGCCAGACAAATTTGCATTTTATATGATGTTTGTGATATGATATACTGAAATTTAATTAATTAATTTGAAACGATAAAGATGAGGAAATCTGTGAGAATGAGAAAATGTCACCCCAACCGAGACTCGAACTCGGACCGCCTGCTTGATATGCAGATGTCCTAACCATTAGACCACTGGGGCTTTCATGGTATTGTTCAAACTCGATTGGATAGCGCCTCTCTAACATTCTCGGCGTGGTACGGCGGAACATCACTAGTAAAATTTAAGTTTCAATATTAATCACCATTTAAGCTGTTTTTAGTCGCGTGGACGCGACTCTATAGTTCACTATGTCGGTCGGTCGGTCGGTCTGTCGGTCTGTCGGTCTGTCGGTCTGTCTGTCGGTCCGGTATCACTATGCGTTTTATCGCTTTTCTGTACTTTTTGATGTCAACATGTGGGCATTTACGTGAAATTGTGCACCTCCTATTGTGAATGACGTTAGAGTTGCGCAACGTGATTTACGCGCGATTTAACGATTTTCTCGTATTTAACAAAAACCAAATAACATTTTAAATTGAAACTTTGCAAAAGTTTAATTTATATCAGGCGCTAACTTTCTGTTGAAAAAAAAATTTGTTTTACACAAAGTTACGCGCGCACGTGCATTTAAAATTTTAAAATGCGCAAAATTAATTTTTAATCAACTTTCTACGCGTTTCTTGTCATTTTGAGCATGTCAAAACTTCCCATATGCGCGCAAATTTTTACGCGCGCGGTGCGCACGTAGCGTTAAATACATACTTTTTTCGCGTGATTTATGTTTTTGCAGCCTTTTCTAATAATTTTACTAACTTTTAAACAATTTCGACTTAAAATTACGTCATACGAGCACGTCGAATTGGATAATTGGCGCACGTTTTTGATGAAAAAGTTCAAAAATTCGTCAAAATTATGCCTTTTTATAGACTCTATAGTTCACTATGTCGGTCGGTCTGTCTGTCGGTCTGTCGGTCTGTCGGTCTGTCTGTCGGTCCGGTATCACTATGCATTGTAGCACGCGACTTAATGGCTGTTAGCCTTGTTTATTTTCATTCTAAAATTGTTTATATCTCTACCAAGCTACCTTCTTTGTTTTCTACTCTTATTCAGTCTCCACTGAATAAGAGATATAAACAATTTTGGAATGAAAATAAAAAAACAGCTTAACTTAAATTGAAATTTTGGTAGTCAATGCAATAATTTTACCGATCTGGGAGTATGTTCCTAATGTTAAGTCCAAAAGGTTTTGTGGTTTTAAGTTGTAATTCCAAGTGGTTTTCTTTGTCTTTGCGAGTTTTGTCGCTCCATTTGACATCGTGGTCTATTGCAATAACTCTGAAATTTGCAATCGAGTGACCAGCTGAATTAAAATGTTCGGCTACAGGTTGATCAAGCTTTAATGTTTTGATAGATGATCTGTGTTGTGTCATTTTCATACGGAGAGTATTTTTTTGTTTCCCCGACGTACTGTTTGCCACATATATTACAGTATATGAGATAAATGACGTTTTTGGTTAGACAATTAATTGATTATCTTATCTGAAAAATGCGGCCAGTTTGGTTACTCTTAAATGTTTCAGTAGAATCAACCAATGAAAAGGATTTGCTGCAAAGGTGACTACTCAAATTGTGGCTGTCATGAGAGTTAATTTCACTCTTAAGTTTGGATCTGACTAATCTATCACGAAGGTTGGGAGGTCTACGAAATCCAATATTGTGTGGTTCCGGAAAAACAGTCCTGAGACGTTCTGTGGACTGTATATATATGCACATGTTTCTTGCATGTGAGATTTAAAATGATAAATTTAACATGATGGAAATAAAAGTGGGATGAACCCACAACAAACAAAACAAATACACTATTGTCAATAAGCCAATAAGATGCTATAAAACATAGGCCTAAATAAACTTTCTTAAAAGATAAGCTAATTAAGATAATAATTTATGTTGGTATATAGGTATACATACTTGAAATTTGAATTGTTGACACATCACAGTAAAATAAAATATACAGACATAAATAAGAAGAACAAATTAAGAATACAATTTTTAAAATTCAATTTGTTTTAAAAGTTAATCACTTCCATAGGAAACAAACGAAAACAAAATAGACAAAAGAAAAAGACAAAATCAACGATTTAATTTAACCAAAAACCATTAGCTAGCAGCCAATTTAAATAATGTTTTGTTATAATTTACAGTTTATAGGTAAATGTTGTTTTTTTCTCAATCTTATCCTTGGTCAAAGTGAATACCTATTACTTGACTATAAAATTGCATAATTATTCAGCAATTTTTATTCGCGTTCAAACGCGACTCTGTAGCTCACTATGTCGATTGGTTGGTCGGTCGGTCTATTGGTCGGTCGGTAGGGGCAATAAGGTGCAGTCGATTTTCGAAATAAATGATGTATGTAAAGTGTAAATGTATAAAAGTATTGGTATCCATATTTCAAAAGCAATTGATATCCATCGCCATCTATATTATACGAAAGACTTTGTACATCTGTTTGTTAATTTTGAGATACTTTTTCAATTCCATGTAAGTGTTATATTTATTATCAACTTATGTATGTGCAGGTGAGTTTCCATAGTTTATGTAGTATAAGTGTATGTCTATTTTATGTTACTGGATTTTAAGATACATTTGTAAATCGAGGATTAAACGCATTAGTTCCTGCCATAGGCACCTCAGCGATACGTTTTATTATTTCACATTATATACTACTGACAGTGAGTTCTTAAGTCTTGTTCACACTGGACTTGAAAAATAGAAAACATTTTACAACCAATGTAATTTAAGCTTTGTTCGCAGTAGATTTGAAAAATGGTAAATTCAACCACGGTAGCTTTACCCAATGTCATCATAAGAAGCTTTACCCAATGTCATCATCAGAAGCTTTGACAAAAATTTTTAAAAATATGTTATTAATCCATAGCCTACTTGTATTTATTCGCATCAGGTATACGTCATAAATAGTTTATTTGATGCGCCCTCTAGACGAAGCATTTCAGCATACAAAAATGGTTTGAATTTTGTTTGCTACTTTCCATGTTCTATGTGGCATTCACACATTGCATAAGCTCTAGAAAACTAGACAACTTTTATGTAACATGAATCCTCTATTCTTCTATAGCTTCTCAATTTTGAATCTGAACATTTCGGACATTTTGTATGCCTACGTTTTTAGTCGGGTGTAGTGCAATTCTACAGCTCATTATGTCGGTCGGTTGGTCTGTCGGTAAACACTAACTCAAATTTTAGCACGCGACTGCAGCCATGTATATGACCTTGTTTTCAGAAATCCAGTCCAATCGGCCATTGTCTATACTAACGCAAATATATTATTTGTCGAGTTATCGTACATAATAAGTGTAGTAGGCCTATATTAATATTTTTTCATTTTTGTAATAATTATTTCATTTTCGTTAATTATTTACTTATTAGAGGCATATGTATGTTCTATTTAATGGTTAAAATGGGACAAGCATGCTTTATTTCTAATCTTGATCCTAATAATTGTATTTTTTTTTAAATAGTGCTTGCTTTATTCTTCTTCTTTTTTTTAAATTTTTTACTGTTATCATGTTATTATACGATATTTGTTTGATGGACTTTGACTTGATTTAACTTACCATTGGTTGTGGCAGTGAAGCCCGTAACCTTTCATTTCTCTTACCCTGTTGACTTGATCAATCAAATACCGTAACATTTATTTACTTTATTCATTAAACTTCATTTGATATCTGTAGTAATAATAAGAATAATAATAACACTAATAATAATAACAATAATACTAACACTAATATTGATAATAATAATAATAATGTCTAGGGTAACTTTTGTTTAGATATTTTGTACTTTTTAATCTTCACGTTGTTTTTAATGTTGTAATTTTGTATTTTGTTGTTGGATGATTATGTTTTGCTTTGGAGACCCACTTGATAGTTTGATTTAGTTCGCTTTTGGGAATCCTGTCTCTCTCTATTGTTTGTTATTTTTTTTGTTATAACTATGCGAGACGAAATAAATGAAATGAAATGAAATACACTTTCTTACAGAACAAAACAAAGAAAGCATAAAACAACAATAGTAAACATATAATAATCCAATGATATAATTACTTTAATAGATTGTATTGAACATTTTTTAGCTTATTATGGTTATTCCATTTCTCCGATCATTTTGTTCAACTTTCAACTTGGATTAGGAGACACTTTTGATAATGACAATAACAATGACAATGACAATGATTCTTTATTTCTTTAACGACCCTTTTCAGTGTATGAAAGAACATTCTTTCAATCTTGAACAGAAACAAACTAAACACTTAGCTAAGTTTGATAGTTTTTTTTTTGATCTGGTATTAAGTAATTGGTACATTTGGGTTCTATTTGGGCGGGTGATATAACACTTTTGAATGTATATTTGGCGCATGGGAGCAAGTAAGGGGCAAATAAATAAATAGTGGTATTCGTCTCCAGTATCGTTTTGGTTACATAAAGTACATTTGGTTTCGTGTTCATTAGGCCTACTGTATCTTTTAGAGATTGAAAGTTGATGATTCCCACATCTGAACCTGCAGAGATCAATCCTTTCATTATATTTTAGTAAAATTAATGACTGTTCGAATACTAAAACATCCTTTTGATTTTGATACAGTGGCAGACATCGACATGGTGCATCCAAAATTACTAGAAATAAAATACAACATTATATATTGGTTACTATTAGTTAACATTAAGTAAAATTATAATATTATATAAAACAAACAATTTAAACTTATCTTTAGTTAGTTGGTATAGATAATGTTGATACAATTTGGGATCTACAGTAGGCCTAGTTGCTTATGTTTGAGTTAATAGATAATGTTGATACAATTTGGGATCTACAGTAGGCCTAGTTGCTTATGCTTGAGTTGATAGATAATGTTGATACAATTTGGGATCTACAGTAGGCCTAGTTGCTTATGCTTGAGTTAATAGATAATGTTGATACAATTTGGGATCTACAGTAGGCCTAGTTGCTTATGCTTGAGTTAAATATTGTTTACAACAACAAAATTAAAATGTGTCCATTACATTTGCTATGCATTTTTAGGCATTTATATATTAATTGTATTTTTTGTGTAATAATTAATATAATAAATTATGTCTATGTTGACATTGACAAAACTGTAAAGAGGGATGAGTTTCCTATACCAATTCTAAATGTATGATTATGCTTCCAAAATATTTGATTTACATAAATATTATATTTTAGTGGCAAAATGATGTGTGTACAGTGTATTAATTACTAACTCATAGATTATAATGCAACGTAACTATTTCACATTTTATTTTGATACCAAAGAATCATCTTCCATATGTAGGCGATGTAGGTTATTTCACCATGGGAAATTAAACAATCGATCTTTTTGGTAGTCTATGCGTAAAATCCGCTGAACAATGTTGACATAATACAGCAAAATATTCACATTGTTCAAGCGAGCGATTATCACAAGCGATTAGGTACAAAAGTGCGAATTCGCCACTTTATCTTTATCGATCGAGACGGCCTTTTATAATGGGTGTGTTTCTCCGTTTAGTTTATCTTGTTTGTCGGATTATTCTTAAGCCGGATAGAACGCCATTGTCTGATATTGATGGAATCGACTAAGCGTTGAATAGATTTATATTTTTCCGAAGGACGCCTATCAACCACAAACAAAAAAAAATAACGTGGAAAATTATGGAGGCCATGACGTATATTGGGGTAAAAAATATGAATGATAAATATTTAAATTTCAAGACATTCTAAAAGGAAGACGACGAAGCATTGGTTTTTCTCGAAAGATTCAGTGATATTGGAAAGTTATTTCGTACAATTTAGCAGTATTAGTAGAAACAAACTTAAGCTCCCAATGTCTATTTTCACCGTCATATGATACTTCATGATGTGATTACTTGATAATCTAGTGATTTGAAATGTTGATATGCCAGTGTTAAATTACAGGTCTGCAACATTAACATGTCTGATACACTATTCAATTTGTATTCATACAAATGTTAGTAATTAATTGAACCATACAAGACGTCATTAGGCAATACTTAATAATATCCGTAATATAATAATATAAAACAAACTCCGAATAAGTGAGGCAAGCCATTAGGATTCAATGTTTCAAACTTTATATGTTCAGCTTTCGAATAAAGTTCAAATATAGGCTATGGGGCATGGCCTTCTATCGTTTCATTTCGTGATCCCCTATCGGGGGGGAGAATAAAATTGCTATGACAATTATAACAAAAATATAGATAACCTTAAACTGGCCGGTCCCGCTTGTAAATTTTACGCGTCAACGAAATATGTTTGTTTTTATATGTATTTTATTGCGATATAGAAGATTTTTGTAGGTCAGTACAGGTCGCACAATTGACCAATCAAAAAATTTGTCTTTTAACTCATGGAGCTGTGCAACAGTAACTGTCCAATCAGATTCCCTTACACAGCGGGATACGGCTACTAGACGATCGTAAACAAACATGTGTTGTTCTTCTGGAGCGCGGAGCAGGAAGATGTCATCTTCTGATGATCAAAAACGTTGTTATTGACACAATACATCTAATTCTGGGACAATATTAACATTCACAGAAACCAAATGGAAAACTTTTTTAATGTGTACAAAAAGTTGGTGCAATCTAAGCGGCAATCAAAAGGAGTTTTGTAGCCGCAGAGGAGCTTACCAATACTTGTTACCAATTCCTGGCGACGCTGGATGTCATAAAAAGATGCTATCAATATTTCACTGATTGTAGCAAACAAAGGCGAGCAGTAAAATATGAAATAGAGGATGTTAATTCATCCAACAATGAAGAAGGTAAATTCTATTTGTTTTAATGATAGGTCTAGCCTAGGCTAGGCCCCTACTAAGTAGACCTACTAGGCCTAGTAATTAGTTCATATCATACTGCCTTGCTAAAAAAAGCCTAGCTAGGTAGGTTGGCGGTGGGTAGTCTACAAAGTTTATTTTTTTAATATGTATTAAGCCTACGTAGAGTAGGCTAGGCCTAGTATATAATTTTTTTTAAATATCTGGGCCAACAAAAAATGAACCCATAATTACAATATGAATTAGGCCTAGCTAGGGTGGCCCCCAGTATTATTGTGTAGTGGACCTAGTTTGATGGTACCCCCATCTTGGGAAAAAACATTTGCATTTTATTATTCAATGTGGTAATGCATGCAAACCTTGGCAAGTAGCCTCAGGCAAGGACAGAATGGACCAACCTGATACTTTGTGTTGTTATTTGAGACATATTATTTGAATTCTTGTACTGCAATATTAAATAGTGTATAGATGATACTGAACTGATTATATTATTATATTTATTACACAAACATTTAGAATCATAAATATTATTAGTATTCTTTTTTTTTACAGAAGAATTTCAAGGATTAGAGTCAACAGAAGAGTTACTAAACGAAGGAGAGTTCTGCGATCACATGTAGCAATTACACAAACTGCATAAAAAATGCTGAACGAAGTCGAAGAGTAGCCATCGGCTCACAAACAATTAAAATACCAAAAGCCGAACAGCAAATTCCAGAACAGTTGAAAACATTTTTATCTGCTAATCAAGTTCTTCTTTCAAATATGAAGCATGTGTGAAGCAGATCACCTCAAGGGAATAAATGTATTCATAACATCATCATTATTATGCCATTCTATTTCAGAATCAAATGGAAAAGTTTTAATCAAGAAGAGGCAGACACCAGAATGTTTCTGTATGCGAAGTATGCTGCACACCATGGTGGTAAAGATATTGTTACAATCAGCCCTGACACTGATGATGTTTTTATTATTGGATTGGCATTTTGCAAAAGTCTGCATGGCTCTCACCTATATTTCAATACTGGAAAAGATGCTAATCTCCGAACAATTCATCTGCAGGCTATTCAGGAACATATTGGAAATGATGTTTCAAATGCATTAATTAGACTACATTGCTTCACAGGATGCGATTCAGTCAAAGCTTTTTTTGGGAACGGTAAAGTGAAGGCAATGAAACTCGTAATGGAAAACTCTAATTTATGCATTCTTTTCATTGGGCAATTCTACCAGCAAACTTTCAGATGAATTACTTTGTGATCTAGAAACATTTGTGTGTAGGCTGTACAGTATTGTCACAAGAACCAATCTGTCAATGAAGTAAGGTATGCAATGTTCTCAATGAGCTGAAAATATGATGCCACCCAATAAAGATACTGTATGTAAACATATTCAGCATGCCAATTCTCAAGCTTCAATTCACAAAGCTAGTTTTATTCAACAACAAAATGCTCCATCTCCTGTTGGAAATGGGTGGAAGATGGCCGATAATAAACTCGTAATTGACTGGATGGAGAAGCAACCTGCTCTACACAGCATTCTCGAATTGTCATCCTGGTCATGTAAAAAGTCAAAATGCAATGAAGGGGTTGCAAATGAAAAATGCTGTGTATCCTTAGGATTCTCTTGTACAGAATTATGCTCGTGCAAAAACTGTAACAATCTTCTTCATACATCAGATGTTTGAAATTGATGGAGATGATAGCGATGATGAGGAAGAGTTTGAGCAGGAAGAACTTTTTAGTGTAGTTTAAGTGTAATTTATGGTTTACAAATGTTCATTTTACTTGGTCTACATGATTTTAATGTAATAGGCCTATAATATGTAAATTTATATTAAACTATTTTGTAACTTAACTATTTTGTAACGTAAAGGATGAACCATGAGAAAGTATAAATAAAGAACCCATGAGGTGATAAGCAATATTAAGACACAGGAGTATTATAAGAAACTTTCTACTTTGATGCTTACAATACATTAATATGCCTATAAAATGTAAATTTATATTAAACTATTTTGTAACTTAACTATTTTGTAACGTAACGGATGAACCATGAGAAAGTATAAAATAAAGAACCCATGAGATGATAAGCAATATTAAGAAACAGGAGTATTATAAGAAACTTTGCTGTAATACAGTAATTTCATTTATTTGTTACTAATTGATTATAATTCTATGTTATACATCTACAATGAAAACAATAATGCAACATTTGATTTATTACTAATTGATTATAATTCTATGTTATACATCTACAATGAAAACAATAATGCAACATTTGATTTATTACTAATTGATTATAATTCTATGTTATGCATCCAATGAAAACAAAAAGTTGCAATTATATAGGAGAGATAATATTAATAAATATTTTGTGACAGCATAGTCATGAATTATAAAGATTGAAAATGCATCTTCTTTTCAGTGTGCTTAAATAAATATTAATTAAGGTTTACTAACAGATACATTTCTTACAAGGACTACAATATTAATCTCAAAATTATGATAAAAATATTGCATGTTAAATGTGAAAGAAAGATACAGTATAAGTTATTCCAATGGAACGATTGTATTTTATCCAGTACTAACACTAACAGAAAATATACAAAATAGAGGGCGCTATTTCTATGTATTTCTTTATGTTGAGAAATTCGATTTTTTTACACCTAAAATTACACTTATTGCGTAACTTTTGAAAGCGGGACCGGCTGAATTTGTGTTAATCTAATTATTAACTATAAACTGTGTGAATATCTTCCTCCCCCCCGTTAGGAGATCACGAAATTCGTTTTCTAGGCCTCTTTTTGGCTCATGCCCCATAGCCTAATATTGAATCGTAGGTTTTCCTCATTTTTTCGGAATTGTTTATATTGTTTTATCGTTATATATCAGGCTTATTAGTTCATTCTCTGGTATAAGATATGACCTGTCGTATTAAATGCATCCAATGAATGCGAACGCGATTTTTCGCGCACGTGCTTTATTCACGTTAATCATTCACCACAAAATTGCTCTATAATTACGTTGGAAAATCATGCTTTTCTAAAAATGCATAGAGAGGAGGGAGAGAGAGGAGTGGGGAGAGGCTTCTGTCCATATTTCGAAATCCGGAATGATCCACCGCTGAAATTCGTATAAAAGTTAAACTTAACAAGATCAAATAAGTAACAGTATAATTTTGTTAAATATAAAAGAAGAAGAATCACATTTTATTGATTTACGTCACGATTTAGCTGTCATCTAAATTATCTATGTTTAGTCTCTAGATTTTTACTCTAATTTGTATTCTTTCAATAAACCTCATTGTAGAAAATAAGTAATTTCACTGCAACCTTTTCTGAAAACCAACATTGCCTTTGGTAGACCTTTTATTATAAATTCCATTCCATTACTTACAATTATTTTACAATAGTTGTTAAATTTATAAACATAATGTTAGGGCGAGAGAGTTGACCGAGAGATTAATTTGAAAGTACATTTAAACAACCGCGGCATATTAATCGTCATTTAATTTTGTGATAATAATATCAATGCATTGGAATAATTGAATATAGTGACATATTATAGCCAATGGGTGATTAGTGGTTTAAGGTAATTTGTATTTATTATCATACAAAATGTATCGACGACACGTTAAGTTTTAAACAACCAACCTTGCATCATTATTCGCAATGCCGGTAGAGAATGGTTGATTTTTAATTATATTTTTGCTACTCGGAGACTGCGGAAATTAACAAACTCGTAGAAAAATAAAACCCAATTCTTGATTTTCTTTTGTAGAATTAGGCATTGATATGTATGTAATCAATCTTATATCACATAATATTATATCTAAAAAAAATAATCATACTTTACGTTTCAGAAACATAAAGCGTTAGAAGTGATCTTTTATCGAGTTGATAGATTGTCCGGTGATTTTTTAATTCAGTATGTCTTTTCTGATGACAATAGGGCATCTTTTCATTGGAAAATTAATTTCAATTAAAATTACAATAAAATAGATACTATATGTAACATCAGGAGCGTATGGTGGAGGTAATGTCGGTGTCATGTCAGAGACAATAAACTACGTAGCGATAAAATACACAAGAAGATAGGTTGTTAGGAGAAAAAAACCTGTAGGTGCTGTATATTGTCTCTATAAGACGGTATGGATGTTTTCGTGATGTGAAGTTTAATATGGTTTAAGAAAGTAAACTGCATAATGTTCCAAAAATGTTATCCAAATATAAAAGAAGGAGAAAGCAACCTATAGTATGTCATGGAGTAGGGTGGATTCCTTTCCTCATGATATTATAAAACATTCTTTTAAATAGGTTGTAATTGGTTCACTATGACTAATATAAACTAAAATTAATTTGAAAATGATTGAACAATACCAAATAACATTGATTTTTAACAAAATTACTTGTATCTTAGAGTTAAATACCATACTGCATTGACTGGCATATTATATATTATAGTGATGAATGGGGTTGCTTTATTATTTGTTAACAAGCAACATGTTTTCAATATTTATATTATAATTTAAATTTATTTGTGTTTGAAGGGTTATGGACAAAGCTTATATCTTACCCTGCTACCTACTGCTAATTTGCCAAATTTGAATCTATTATACAATTTTTTTCTTAATGTGGGTTGAAATTTCATTGATGGCTTTAATTGCAAGAAAATGATAAACGTGTTAAACGATCTTTATTAATATTGAGTTAATGGGTGTCATTATTCATTATATATTAGACGTTTTAAAGCAGATAATAGTTTGCATGCGTTAAATCAAATATTTTAAATATTTTAATAGAGTAATGCAAATATTATATAAAATGCAGTGTCGATTTAAATGTCATCAAATCGGTTTAATATACAGTCTTACAGAATTCCATTTATTTTAAATTAAGATTGTAATTGTAAATCGGAATAATTATCATTCCGTGTGAAAACGGATTTATTACTTTATACATGTTTTGCATATAGTGTCTCAACAAATTTAGGGCCAGAATAGTACATCCAGCAATTCATAAACTTTAGAGGCAGTTCAACTGTTCCTTTTATATCTATCAGATTTAAAGCGTGGTTCCGACTAAAGACACAACGCAAGGACGTAGACGCAGAGCGCAAGCGAGTTTGACCATTCAAATAATCAAACCATTTGAATGCAGCTAATGAATATTATATAACACCTATATAAATTCCTGTCATTTGATTGGACGAATGTGGGTCACATGGCGTGCAATAGTACGCACTATTCAACGATCGTTAAATAGTACTTTTTGAAACATTTTTGTGTACGAAAAAAAAACGTCTAGATGTTATATAAAACAAATAATGAATGTTTTGTATTCGTGTAATGGTACAAATAATGGCACTTGGTGAATGATGAAAGGTTATATCAACTCGGCTTTGCCTCGTTGATATAACCTTTCATCATTCACCTCGTGCCATTATTTGTACCATTGCACTCATAAACATTCATTATTTGTATACTAGTAACAAAGAAACGCATATAGCATTCACAATCATGAAATTGATAGATTTGGTTAAACATTAAGAAAATGTTTTGAATTTGTGTTATTAATTTAAATTTTAACTTTATTCATTTTAAAACAATCTTTGATTTTTGTCAGATTTACATTGCTCAAAAGAACACATATTCTTTGTACGCGCGCGTTTAATCAATGATAATAATGTTAGTTTTTGTACGCTCGTGTTCAATCACTGATAATAATTATACAGTTTGTCTACGCGCGCCTTTATTAACTAATATTATATAACACCTAAATAAATTCCTGTCATTTGATGGGACGATTGTGGGTCACATGGCGTGCAATTGTACGCACTATTTTTTTCAATTCAATTCATCGACATTTTTATTCCATAATCAAAATAAAAACGTATACAAATACAATACAAATAATAAGATAATGGAATGGGATACAAAATAAGCACAAGTGCTTTAAGCATGTAACCCTAACAAAAAGATCAAACAATTAGTACAAACAAAAAGAACAAACCAAAATAACATAATGTGATTTACTTAACTTAAATATTTCTATTGTTATAATATTGCTTTAATCTCTGTTTAAACAAACTTAAAGTGGGGGATTGTTTTATATAGTCTGTTAAATTGTTCCAAATATGTGTTCCTTGGTAGGAAATACATTGCTGTCCGACTTTGGTGCGTTTTAGTTGTGGACAGTAGTTTGACCTGTTTCTAGTTGAGTAATTATGGAATGAGGCAGGTGTACTAAATAAGTTATTAAATGATTCAGGTAATAGATTATGTTTATATTGATACATAAATATAGCAGTGTGTTTTGTATAAAGGTCAAAAATATTAAACGATCGTTTAATAGTACTTTTTGAAACATTTTTCTGTACGAAAAAAAAAACGTTTCGCGGATGAAAAAAAATCTAGTACACAAATTATCCTATGATATGGCTCTGTACTGTGAAATACAACAGCGCCACCTGTCGTCTGGCCTCTGTTTCGTTTTTCTTTTAAAAATTTGTGTACGAAAAAAAAACGTTTCGCGGATGAAAACAAATCTAGTACACAAATTACCCTATGATATGGCTCTGCTGTACCGTGAAATACAACAGCGCCACCTGTCGTCTGGTCTCAGTTTCATTTGTAAACATCACCGCGAGATATGCAACAGCAGCAGATATTTGTGTATGATTTGGACATTATGTACTAATTTCATTCAAAAAGGCATTTAAATTAGCTTTAGATCGTTTTTAGGATTTTGATTAATTAATGGGGACATCCCTACAAGACGTGGAATTGTTGGAAAAACCATAATTAGCTTAGATAAGTTCCAATTGTCAGTCGAAATTTTGCTTTTCAGCCAAGCTAGTACAAGGCTACTAGGTCTAGCCTAGGCCATGCTAGTATTAGGCTAGGCCTAGCCTAGGCGTTTTAGCCTTGCTAGGCCTAGGATTGTTTGGTCGTTTGTTGTCATAATTAACACAAAAGTAGGTGTGTTTACGAAATCCATATAAATATAACATTTAATATAAAATTATTAAAAACCAAATGTTACTGTTTTTAATCAATGTGAATGAAATGTAGTAGGCTTTAGCTAGGCTACCTTTTATTTTATTCAAATGACAAGAATTTATTTAGATGTTATATAAAACAAATAATGAATGTTTTGTATTCGAGTAATGGTACAAATAATGGCACTTGGTGAATGATGAAAGGTTATATTTCAACTCGGCTCATCGCCTCGTTGAAATATAACCTTTGATCATTCACCTCGTGCCATTATTTGTACCATTACACTCATAAACATTCATTATTTGTATACTATTGATACAGTTTTTGTAAACTCGCGTTCAGTAACTGATACTAATGTTTAGCACGTGCTCGTAGGATGATAATCGTATGGTTTGTGCGTCCTCGTCAACTGTGTTATTAGACTTCGCTAAAATTATTTCATGTGATAGAATAGTTACTAACATGGTTAATATAATAACTAACTTTATTAAATTATATAATAACTATATTTAAATAGGCGCCTGCATGTGGTTTCACATGTCACATTGATAGAGCTGTGATAATGTAATATTTATGGTACAAAGCAATGTGCGATTTCGGCAAAACACATCAACATGAGACTGTACAGATTGCTAGTGAAACAAACTTTTATTCAAAAAAATAAGAACAGAAACGTTGGTCATTTTATACGCTGGCAGAACATAACATTATAAATAGTGCTTTATTTAACATTAATAAATTGTTTTCAAGATATAAATATGAATATACAATTATTTCAGGTTTAAGGTGTTTATTTTTAGTTATACTTTTACAGACCATTTACCAATGAAACATCGTGGTACGTCTCTATTTAATAATTCAATAAATTTATAATAGGAGTAATAGTTGATGTTTTAAGACAATTTTATGTAAAAAATAAATAAAAAGGGTTTGGAATGTACTTAATTCTCTCATACGAAGAATTCAACACTACAGTATCATACTGTAAACATTTTTGTTTTTGTTGAATTGTTGAATTTTTATGAATTCCCAATTCATTTTAAAACAACTCAACTGATGTATTTAACTTTATTATTGTTTATGAAAACACATTATTACCAAATTGCTAAAATTCAGTCGATAAAAAGACTGGTCCGGCTCCTTACAGGCACGAATATTATATTTCGGTGCAGGCTACAGAGCACTGTGTGAACGAGCTGGTCTTACTGGATATCTGTTAGTGGAAATTCGTGATTATTTTCTTAAATACACAGCGCGGTAATTATTCATTCATTCATACCCCAAACAAAATACATGATACATTTTGACTATGAAACCAACAAACATGTACTGCACTTTATCAGGTACTACAATAGTGCCCTCGTTCACTAATGTCATTTAAACCAAAGAAAACGACAGTTTTTGATAAAAACTATATTTAAACATTCCATTTTTATTATCAATAATAAGCAATATTTATCATTTATTATAATTATTATGCAAATAATGTATATTATGTTGTGAAATTGATAGACAATGGTACTGGACAAGGCCTGGAATGTTATAGGAAGGAACTTCGGTTTTCTTGGGCTCAAACGGATTTTAATACTATTTTTTCTATATAAAAAAAACCGCCCTTCAATTCCTCCGCTGTTGTAAATCGATGATCTGTAAAATTGCTGCGAGAAGTCCCATATTATCTTCATCTGTGGAGCAGAATATAAATACAGTTGTTAGATAGTGGTTTGGTATTCATGATTTTGCAGTTTAGTATAGCAAGTCGCATATGCTAGTAATAGTAACCCCATTTTATAGTCAGACTGTTAGTTAGGTTTGCGTTTTGTATTCTGTCAAATCAGTTGGTTGTCAGTTGGTTATGATAAGTTAGTTTAGTTGGTTGATAGTCAGATAGTAGGGCCTAAGTTAGTATTTAGTTTAGCTAACCCGGTTCGGTAGCTAAAGGTAACGGTATTTGTCATCGTCCTGAAGCTGTAGGCCTAATAACTGGAAACTAAACCAAGCAAGCACGGACCAATGGCACACGTAACCAACGCCTACCCAGATCAGCACACCAATCCCCTACTCTTTTCGAATAATAGGGGGGTTTCGCAACCTTACGAATACGATAACGAAAACGGATACGTCACACATTTTTTAAACTTTTGAGCTGCTCCCATTTCAAATTCGTAAAGCGTATTCGTGTTGACGAATATCACCAGTCAAATTCGTAACTACAAAACGAATATAGTTTTTGATCTATTTTGCACATTTTGCATTTGAATCAGGAATGATTCATGATTTATAATATAATTATAGATTTATTGAAAGTAATTTTCTAAAGTAATTTACTAAAATGCCAAGTCAATTTTGATAAATAGTAGTTTTTAAAGTCCTCCCTCGCTTTGACGTTACGCTAGGCTAGGCCTGGGCAGCCAAGCAACACGTACCTGCGCTTCGTTCAACTTTACCGCAGTCATTTTTTTGTACTACGGCGCCTCAATATTCGTTGCCATGCGAAACAGATTTTTACTGGCTTACGAAAACGATTACGTGTGTTTGTGACGAATATGTTTAATGTTTATCGAATAACATAAGCTAGTTTATTCCCATATCATTACCATCATTTGCTGAAGGATTAAGCCAGTTTTATTAGACTGCACTATATATGGCAACATTCTCCAAACCCAAGAAACATATAGGCCTATAGCTTATAGGCCTACAATAAATACCAAGGTAGTGTTCACATACCTTGTACTGTTTCTGTATGTGTCCTTCTTCTACGATCAAGTCCTATACCTCTTTCAGGATTGTGACAGCGAATATGCCATACATAACAAGAGCAATCTGCAGGCGGTCGACTTTTGCAGTTTGAAGGGCAAGAACAAGCATCCACATCGGAAGAATTAATTGAAAATAAGACTACGGATAGATATAGTAGGGCTAGCCGAAAGCCTAACATATCTGAAATAAAAACGAGACAGTACTCATTAGGCCTATAAAAGGATTGATATAGATCTATTGTTTCTGTTACTAATACGATTATGTAAAATATTACCATTAAATTCATTCAATATACACTCGCCCCAATCCCTAACCCACCTCTCACACTTAAAACCGCATCACTACCGTATCAACAACAGAAATAAAAAAATCACTAATAAGAAAACAATAATTTAAAACCATAAACAACATAGGATAACATATGTATAGTAACTAAATAATGACAATATTAATGGAGAAGGAGCAGCAAATTCAGGAAAGCAAAGATATTTTGATAGTCAGTGTATCCATGACAACGTAACAATAATTAATTTTCTGGTGTAAAAGCAAAATCTTGATTTCTGCAGGTGTGTTGCAAGGCTTTTAGCTAAGCCTAATTAACTGTTTTTATGATTCATTTGATTAATTACTATTAGTACTTTAATTTACATACAAATATAATAATAACTAAAAAAATACCATTGTATATATATTTTCGAAGAAAAAAACCATATATATTCATACCATCATAAAGAATATAAATATAACAATATACATTTTAAAAAGAAATCCATCTCGGCCAATTTAAGGATCAGCACTGCGTACAGCGCACAATTCAATTAATAGTGACATCAACTACAGTGTGGTAATAGCTGCACTTGTTGGAGCATTTTAAGTGACAGATGTACACATTGGGTTATAACAAAACTTAAAAAGTAGAAGTTGTTATCATTAGTAGATGTGGTGAATTTGGTCAATACCTACATAGTGACAGCAGCAGACAGCAGTGACTGCAGACAGCAGTAGTAGCAGGTACATTATATAGTAGTAACCTATTTGCTACAGCGTAGCTATCATCAGTAGCTGCAGTAAGTGACTGACAATATCAACATAGTGACAGCAGTTTCAGCAACTACATTACATGTTAGTAGAGTTTTATTTGCCACACCTTAAGTAGTTATTTAGCAGTATAGCTATATATAGTACAGTTAGAGGAAAAATGGCAAAATCAGCACTGTGGTCATGTTACAAGTGTTGTCGAAAAATATAAATGATCTGATAATACTCTTAAAAGTATAAAGCCTTTTGCCATTTTTCCCTGACTGAGTATACAAAAGTGATAGTTAAGCAGCAGGATTAGCATCTACAATGTATAAGAGTAATTTGCCAATGTACGGATAAACAGTTATTTAGCAGTAGCTACAGTAAAGTGTCAGTATCTACATATAGAGACAGTAAAGTATTACAGCAGCATGTGCAGAATGGTGGCAGTAGGCCTGTAGTTGTAGTAGTAAAATTGGTTAGTGTGACAATGGTTCTAACAGTATCTGGAGGGATAACATAGTGTCATCATTAATCATTATAGGCCTACCTACAGTATTGTATTTTCAACAATGATACATACGTATTAGCACTAGCTTTAGTGGCAGTGAATGGCAGCCGATACCCTTGTTGTCGAAGTACTTTATGACTTAATTTGCTTTAATTTGAATTTGTGTGTACAACAAATTATAATATAGAATGGTACAATCGTAAATATTATTAGACAAGACACATTACATATGACACAGACAGACATTTGTTCGAAACTTAATTAACTTATCGAATGCTTTTAATGAAAAACCCATCACATTATCAACACTAGATAAAGATCACATGACCATGCACGAGTGTGGACAACTTTCGCGTTGGGAAAACGTGTTAATTTTGAAATAATGAAGTAATAAATTATTCCTAAAGAAAACGCCCGCAGATATACTCATCATCAGTTTTTATTTGTTAATGCCTTATTAAAAGATTTATTGTTCATTGGCAGTTGACTTTCGTCTTAGAGTTGTGCAGCATCTGATCGTGGTAACTCTGGTAGTCCGTACAAGTGTAAACACAGGAACTTGATGACGTAATACGCCAGACGATGTTTTATATATACTTTCCGCAGATCAAATCGTGACTATCATCACGAATGATCAATATTGAATTATAAATAATAGTGCAAATAAATTATCCCAAGTTTATTGTCATTATTTGAGGCAATTACTATAGTGACCAATTCTAATCACGCTTTCTTTATAGTTCTATTGACTCCCAAGAAATACAATTTAACGTTTTTATTCTAAATCAGACGATCAACAACCACTGTTGACTGACTTTTTGAGATTTGTCATGACCTCATAAATCAAAATACTATTTACAGTTTTTTTTTTTCCAGCTGTATTCTTAGTAAAAGTCGTTTGTTTAAAATCGTAATTTCCCCAGGCAATCTGTCTTTAAATCAAGCTACGTAATTCAAATTTCTAGAATCTATTGTATTTCATGTTAACGTGTTTATTGATTGATGCAATTCTAAAATAAATGTCTAAAGTGTGATGTGCCCAAATTTTGTAGTGATATGCCGAAATATGGTACTGATATGACATCATCATGCCCATGTTGGGCACACTACATTGTTTTTGTAACATAAAGTTTAGTAGTGTAGACAGAACTTGACATTTACTTTTAGCCATTTTTCGAAACTTTCCCTGTACTAGCAAAACAAGTATACGTTAATTTTTAACATTAAATCACATAAATAAAATGTATACTATACTCTATCTAAATGTAAATAAGTACAGTTTTTTGGCATGTCTCCCTCTATGTGTACATATACTGTAACTCACATAACAAAACAACTTTCCAAAAAGACAAAAAAGGGGGCGGTAGGACAATTGCACATTTTGTCAAATTTCAGTTGGTTTCATCAAAGGCTATAGTGGGAATAACATTTTGATAAATAACAGTTTTATTTTTTTAACAGATTCATTAGTATCTGTCTCCTTGGATTGGATTGGTTATTGGTTTGGCTATTCAACTAGTGGAACCGGGTTTTTTTAGAATTCTTTCCGCACATAAATATTTCTTGAGTTAGAAACCAGTTGGTATTTTCCCTAATTAATTAGGGTTAAAAATATAATAATTTAAACAGGACACAAATAAATAACAAGCAAAGTGTATTTATTTTTATGTAATTGTAATTTCAGGGAAATTCCCGCAACTATTATAGAGTAAATAAATTTAATTAAATACATCTAATGATTACAGAAATAGTTTTTCAAAATCCATTACATGATGTTATAAAGAAGTATCCATCCAAGTGTTTTATTTGTGTTGATTTTACGATTGTGTAACCAATTAAAAATGTTATACGTAAAGTAGGGGTGGTCAGACATATAATCATATATTTGAATTATTTGTACACATATCAAACAAGTATAAATTAATGTAGTCGCTAAGTGACCGAATCATTGCTGGTCCCATTAGAGTACGCTAATTATACTTTAATTGGTACTTAATTGGACACATCAACGAAATTCACATAAAACATAATTATATTTTTCGAAGAACCATTTTAGTACGTTTTAGCATTCTAATTTTAAACTTAGAAAAGTGTCAAACAGTCAAGTACACTTAACATAACAATAAATCATAATTGAAATGTAGACAGTGAAATTATAAACCACGAAACGGTAAAGATAAGAGAATATTTGTACCAGAGTAAAGAAGACGCACGCGCTGAGAGATTCGAATGCGAATACACCATTATTACGACGACCAAACTATACGTCATGTTATTTCATTTTGCGCGTGCGAAGATATTGTAACGTTTGTCCACACAGGTTTGATGGTTTCTGGGTCCCAGGACAACGACCAATATGACACATCGATTGGCCTGACCTAGGTTGATCGTTGGTACTCGCACATCGAAAGCTCTCTAATAATATCTTGATAACATTGTCTCAGAAGATGAATTGTTCATTAGCTCAATGTTACTGCATTAACACCTTTATGCAAATTAGTATAGGCGTAGCCTGTTTGTCTTTGTTTTTTCGACAAACATTTAGAATACAATGGTAATATAAGTGAAACTTAGGTGGAATTCCTCCAAATGAAATAATAATTTGATATTGTTTTCTACGTATAATTGCTTTTCAATTAGTTTTGTAAAACAAAATAATATATAATAGTTTGCGAATCTTTAGATTGTTTGATTTTGTCAAGAAACTCATATGTGTCATGATAAATTTCCTCCATGATATTACCAAGTCACATTGGGGGTCGTCTGTTAGCGACAACCTCGTGTTTAAAATGGATCATATGCCAACATGGTGTCTACTTTATTCAGTTACTCATTGTTTACACAAAATAGTATTACAAAAAGATACACCTAACTGTATCATAATATCTTCTCTAGGACATTCGGAATGATTTACAATGTCTCTTAAACAGCATGTTTAAAAAATAACATACTGAATTAAACCTTATTTAAACTCTAATGCAAGAAAAGAAATAAATCACTCTGGATATGCTCGTTTCATCAATACTCTTTTTGGTTTCGTCAATTGAAAACACAACTTTTAATAATAATAATAATAATAATAATAAGATTTATATAGCGCACATATCCACAAAAATGCTCAAGGCGCTTGTGAAAAACCATGAAAAAACATATAAAAATATAAACCTTGAAACATAAATACTACTGATAATTTTGACAAAAACCGAAATAAAAGAAGACCAATCGAACCCACATCACTGCTTCCGTTTACTAGCAATTTAAGGTGCATAGACCAGCCAGTACATAACTCACAGGTGTTCTCAGTGATGTGGGTATCTAGCTAAACAAATTAAATTGAAACCCAACACAAAAAGCTAGGCCAAAAACAAGGCAAAGCAACCATCACTGAGAAAGCCTAACAAAAGGCAGTGAGAAATGTAAACAAAGGACTTAAGAACAAAATATACTGAGCCTAGCACATTGATCTAAAAAGATCAAATTTTAAGGCAAAACAAAAAACAAGTGTTAAAATCAGAATGCTCGAAAAGATGTTAGATTAACAAATCCAGAAGAAGGCAATAAAAAAAAAAGTGAACAATAAAAGGAAATTAAACACTATCCAAGGCAAGCTTATTCAGCGCCAAGCATAGCCCACTTCATGGCTTTCAAGTAAAACAACAGTATATACCCATATAAATTCTTACTACACTGATATATAAACTATCTTCATTTGAGTTTGAGGTTTAGAGGTTTGTATGTTTTTGACTGATTAACTAATTCCATAATGTCACCATACTTCTTTAAGTACAGTTTTAGAATTCATTATAATACAAATATAATTTACTTGTTTGATGCATTGTGAAAAAAAACCAATGACGAATTATATACACAGTGCCTTGTCAAAAAACTGATCTCACTGATTGTATTGACATATTTTGAATCGATTTTCAGTAGTTTAAATCCATAAAATCAATGAATGAATTTAAAAAAAAAGTTACTCTATGGTTGCAGAAATTTATATTTTTTTCTTTTTCACTTCTTACAATTCTGTAATTACCAAAAAGGAAAACAAAATCTCAAAAGCATTGTATAATAAGAGGTAAAGACATCTAATCTAGGAATAGTTTAAGAAGAAATATGTATTTATTGTGATTTATTATTCGTTATTACTAGGAGGATTATGGTCTGTTACCACATAGAAACTATTCTGTTTATTTTATCTTAGTTTATCTATACATATATATATATATAGGCCTAAAAAAACAAAAATCCGTAACCGTAAAAGAAATTCACCGGAAGTGAATTCTCTCTCACACAACCGGTTTCTAGTTAAAATTAACCGCTTTTATAAGCTATATTATCAATTTTGTTGGGGTTTTTGCGGAAGTGAATACTTTTATTAAAACTACCAAAATAGTTTATTCAAAGTTTGATTTTTTTCTCTTCTATATTTTTAATCTTTTGAGGTAATAAATTATTTTAAACAATTTCAAAGATTATCTCTAGATAGAATCATATAATTCTTGACGTATAATTATATCCGTAAACTTCTTAAATTGAATTTCTATTTTTAGTCGCGTTGACGCGACTCTATAGTTCACTATGTCGGTCGGTCGGTCTGTCGGTCTGTCGGTCTGTCTGTCGGTCCGGTATCACTATGCGTTTTAGCACGCGACTTATGGCTGTTGGCCTTGTTTTTATCACATGTTAATACAAGATACATATACTAAAACCTCGAATTATTTTATTTATTTTATTTATTACAACCACATCCAACAGCGAAAAATCGCCAATTATATTACAGATGCCTCTTTAGATATAAATATAGAATTAAAAGCACATTAAAATACAAAACATGAAACATACAAAATGACAAACTTAAATCGATTTAAGAACTTTAGATTTAAATTTGGACAAAGTGTAAAAAAACAATATGGATAGTCTTATCTTTAATAGAAATTGAATTGAAAAGCTTGGATAATCTTTGAATGAAACCATTTTTGACTCGACAACGGGCAAGGGAAAATAAGTCGGTGTTGCGAGAGTTTTTTGAGAGAAAAAAATTACAAAATAATACATTTAAAAAGGGAGTTGAAGCATTTAAAAAGAAATACCAATTCGAAAAAGCTTCTCCGAGTATGAAGCGGAGGAAGATGAATTAAAGGACCTGGTTTGTTGTGGTTAATAAAGTAAATAAATTTGGATTGGACCCGTTCGAAATATGTTACCCTTTATAAATTGATATTAACTTGTGTTTGTTTTGTTGTTTTACATTGTCAATAAAGTGAAACTCACATATAATTACATTGAGTACATTGCAAATCCTTCTACTGAAGATGTAAGTGTCATTATACTATGCTTGGTTATCTTTATGTGGGTTGATATGACGGCATATTCACCAAATTACATGAAAAGTGTAAATTAATCTTCTAGAGCATTCGGGTGGTTACAGTAGCTAGTAGGCCCATGAGATTATCACATAATCATTTATATAGTGTTTGTTATTAGTGTGGTGTCGGATCATTTTCTTGTCAGGAATGATTGTTAAACTGAAGGTGTGCTACGGTATAGTATTTAGTTTATTGGTATTGCATTACTTTAACTAGGCAATAAAGTATGTTTAGAATCTAAATTTTGAGGGCAAACAAACTGGTGATTTTAAAAATATTCCATTGCAAAATTATGTTCATATTTATAAAATATACAAAGTAATTTATCTATTATCCGTCAATCTCTCCGAGATATCCAAAATAATATCGAAATTTTACGAATACAATACAGAAACACTTCTTAACAACAAATTACATTACAAATTTTGAACAACTAGATGGTACGCTCGTTTCGCTCGCGTACCATCTAGTTCGTGCCCACAGATGATTCTCGAATACATAGTAATTTCAGCGTAAAAAAACTGGCGATTTCAAATGTACGTACGGCAGGACTATAAAACATTGTCGTTTACAGAAACAAATAAATAGACACAATGATTTATGTAGTCAACCAAAATTAACACCTACAAACTTGTCACAAAATGAGTCCAAATTTGTTATTTGGACTCATTTAAACAAACCCAATTTTGTATCTATTAGAGTTTAGGGTTTTGTATCTAAAATTAGAGTTGAGCGTTGAGGAAGAGGATAGGTACAAAGAGGAACATTTTTTTAATATATTCTTTATTTATTCTTAGGCCTATATTAAATTATTCTTTATATTTCTTTATTAGCCACTCAGTAACGAAATATTTTTTTTATAGGCCTATAAATAATATACCACTAAATAGAGTAAAACATTTCCGATTTAATACTTTATTAAAACTGTCAATGTCTCATGGTCGATTGAAATAGTAAAGTACGTTTAAAGACCACTAATATGTTTATATTTTTGTAATTATTAATTAATACAAACGTTGAGAAACAACTGACAGTAATAAAGTATTATATTAGTATGTGTTTATAATCTAAAAGTAGGGGCTACCCACACTCACAGTGATAAAGTTTATTAGTATATTTGTTTATATTATATCTAACAGTACCAACACTACCGATCAAAAGTGGTTAATACCTATTTGCAGTATTGTATAGCATTACAATACTATTTCTGTTTATTCTCCAAGGGTCTATAAATTTACCTACTTGTGTTAAACCATGGAGGTATATAGTTAAACGAAACAATTTGGAATGTTCCATTCATTGCAAATCAATACATTTGTATAAACGTATATTAAATCTATCAAAATAGTATTTTTTAAAGAAAATCGGCCTGTCTTCAACATTATGATGCTGTACTCGAGCTGTTCAACCTGGTTTCAGCCATTAAAAACAGTTATCGTAGGAGGAGATAGGAACATTTGAAATCGCCAGTTTTTTTACGCTGAAATTACTGTGTATTCGAGAACCATCTGTGGACACGACCATCTAGTATCCATACATTTACGTAAGGGAAAAATTCGGTAAATCGCGCGTTATTTCTAGAATGTTTACTTGATGGTATATAAAGTTTTTGCCCTTACGTAAATTTATATATAGATATAATATATACTGAATTATAGATGAGGGCGTATCAATTTGATCTCTGGTGCGCGTGCGTACAACTGAGGACTAGTTGTGTTCCAACCGTACCACGCCGAGAATGTTAAAGGGTCGTTATCCGATCGAGTTAAAGAACAATACCATGAAAGCCCCAGAGTGGTCTAATGGTTAGGGCAACTGCATATCAAGCAGACGGTCCGAGTTCGAGTCTCGGTTGGGGCGACTTTTTCTCATTCTCCCAGATTTCCTCATCTTTATCGTTTCAAAAATTAATTAAATAATTTTCAGTGTATCACCGGGCGGTTTGGAATTTATTTCTATGCCTGTTGTATTTATAGATATAGATTGATATAAATTTCTCAATTAAATTAAAATATTAACATTGTTACTTTATAAAATTGTTTATTCGGGCTATTTTTTTTTTTTTTGTAACTTATACTTTCCCCAAGTCATTCAGGAGCATTTCACCAACACACAATGATTGTCATTGTCTATAGTGTATTTCGTGTCACTTATGAAATATAGAAATGCTCAGCACCCGATTCTCGGTACGGTATCTTGAATTCTCCATTGGTATTGGTTCGTGCACGTTGGTATTGGTTCGTGTAAGTTAGTATTGGTTCGTGCACTTTTGTTTAATTCGTAAACTTTGATATTGGTTTGTAAACTTAATTATGTTAAGTAATACATTTACTCTGATTAATAATATCTAGAATTTGTTTAATTACACTAGCATGCAACATTTTTAGAAATGAACCGGCAATACTGTAAGTAATTACTTAAATAAATATATTTGTCTTATACCGTAGCCCACGAGATTTTAAAATATGAAAGACGCATTTCTAAGAACTACCAACTGAAAGTCAATAACTTCTATTAGAGCAAGAGCTTACATCAACTTTTAGTTTCATAGGTTAAATATGGACTAAAGTATTCCACGTGTAGGTCTAAATTATGGGAGCTTTTTTTCTTCTGGGCCATTCGGTCATTTTTTCATTCATATCATGAAAATATTTCACAGACAATCTTTTTTTAACTTTTATATTTTTTTTTAAATACATCTCAGTATGGTACTGAGAAAACCGTTTGTCATCAAATCAATCAGTCCAACCAATTATTGACTGAAATGATATCCTGAGATTTATCGGAGGAAACTACTGTAGTCGGTCGGTTGGCTGACTGTGGATTAAAAACAGATAAATGATTGCCATGTATTATGGAAACAACCGCTCTTTCTGTCATTGACAAATTACGCAACTTGCACGGATAACACCTTCTGACGTACTATGTTTGCTGAAATTTCACGTTTGGTTACACGGTTGAGTTAAAAATAGAATGAGATCAACCATGTCTTCAACGCAACCAATACATAACGAATGATGAGTGAATTAAAGTAACCTCAGAAATAATTAATGAGTTATTTATATATATATATATATTCTAATACAAATAGTGCAAACAGATATTTGTTTGCTATGTTTTCGTCCGGTATATCTGGAAAATCGGATTTAAAAATGTATTCATACTGACTGATATAAGGACATTATTAATTAATTATTCATTTTTGTCTATACCAGACATGATGTGTTGCCTTCGTTCCACTGACATATCTGGTCCATAATTCTGCACCAAGATTTACTCTTTGAAACTAACTTCTACTCAACCAACTTTCGATTCATTTAAAATCTATTAATTAAAAAAAACTTACCTGCACAGATAAATTCACGATAAAATGTACCTTTATATGTGCTGTTCCGCCGTACCACGCCGAGAATGTTAAAGAGTTGCTATCCAATCGAGTTCGAACAATACCATGAAAGCCCCAGTGGTCTAATGGTTAGGACATCTGCATATCAAGCAGGAGGTCCGAGTTCGAGTCTCGGTTGGGGCGACTTTTTCTCATTTTCACAGATTTCCTCATCTTTATCGTTTCAAATTAATTAATTAAATTTCAGTATATCACCGGGCGGTTTAGAATTAATGTTCTTTGTCTGATTTGTTTATATATATATATATATATATATATATATATATATAAATCAATGAAGTTGCGTAGCACTGTGTGTGTGTGTGTATTTACAGTATGATTTATATAATGATTTATATATAATTTACACAAACAGTGCTCATATTCGGAACATGATCTCATAATCGCGTCGAGCATAGCTCATTGGCGAAAGTTCCGTATTTTTTAGTTGTATGAAAAAATGTCTCTGGCGGGATTCGAACCTGCAACCTCTCGCTTACAGGGCGAGTATCATACCACTAGACCACAGAGCCATGTATGGTATTATCACAGATTTTCACCCACCAGATACATTCTCTCATACAACAAACGCCCTCACAATCAGTGGAGGCTTATATATATATATAAATCCAAAGGCAAATTACTGAAAAAAATGACAATGCTGTGGATCTCAATGGAGATACAAAAATAAAAAGCGAAAAGCTAAATCAAAACGATAAAGTAAACAGCCAGAAAAGTTAGCAGAGCTTTCGGGCAACACTAGCCCTTCATCAGTGCAAGTGATATATATATTTATTTTCGGAAATAAAAATAGTATTATTGTTATTAAATAGTGGAGCTGTAGCTTGGTGGTCAATGTGCTTGCCTCCCAATCCCCATGTCCAGGGTCAATCCTGACCTAGTGCCAAGGTTGTATCTCATGACTCTTTCAATTCCACTCCATACTTCGTCGATGAAGTGTAAATGGGGTCTTAGTCTATAAGTAAGTCTGGACTCGCTGTCGAATGTGTATGAAATAATAATATCTGTGTTGTATGAATATAAGTAGTGTGTCGTTTTTACGGCCCGCAAGTAAGCATTGAAAATGCTTACTGGACTTATTAAATCTCAACCCTAATCATTAAATGTACGTTCGGTTGTATCTTAAGATTCCAGGCTAGTGATCTGGATTGGTTCTACTTTTAAATAATGACTAACTAGCGTGGAGACTCAATTAGCGAGAGAAATATAGAATACTCATGCAATATAATGTTTAACTGAAGAAGCATCAGCCGAGATTAAAATACTTTAAATATCTAATAGGTATAATTAACATTTGGTTATTTGATACGTACACTTCGGTTTTAAGGCAAATATTAACTGTCGACTTAAATATACAGGCTTGCCAGAGAGTGAAAAAGTCGCTCCAACGAAGACTAGTTTTGCGTACAGTGGAGTCTGGGCCAAACGCTAAGTGAATTGGAGCGGCAAACATTATAGTGCTAGCATTTTAAATGGCATAGCTTGCCGCACCTACCATTGATTATGTGAGGATAGGATTTGGATAAAAGGTTTACAGTAAATCAATCTCATGGAAATTCAACTTATTAGTACATTTTTATTATTACTGTATTATTGTTGTTGTGTCGTTGGTTGTGTGATTACACATAATGTTGGCAATTTTCTTTCTTTTTAACGTAGCCTATTTTTCCCCAGAATATAGATTTGTCCTCAAAAACGTCTGTTACTGATTCATCTTAAATTACTAATCAAATATATTCTTCTTTTATTGCACTTTATAATGTCATCGACATTGTTATCTGTTGTGGATATCATATATGTTTTTTCGTACTACGAACTCAAAAGTGTGTTACTTAGGCCTACATTTGGAACGGCTCATAATAATGTGTAATGATCAATGTGAAACACGTGACCATAGATATTCACATATGAATTTGAGCTAACAATGGATAATCTAAACTATTCTAAACTAGAGGAGATTTATACAATAGAGGGCGATATGTATAAACCTCGTGGATGAAAACTATGTTGTTATCATTGTATCTTTATATTAAACTACTATCAGAAAAAAATATGTGGTGGTTTTAAAGAATCTATTAATTCAATCTATAAAATAGTATTCCTCGATCTAAACTTAGTCAATAGTTTACTATAGGCGTTTGAGTCTGAAAGTCGTTTATAATACAGTACCTACTAATTAAACTACATATCAGTATCAATTTCCATACGTTTACAACAATTATATGTGGTGGTTTTAAAGAATCTATTAATTCAATCTATAAAAGAGCTTTCCTCGATCTAAACTTAGTCAATAGTTCACTATAGGCGTTTGAGTCTGAAAGTCGTTTATAATACAGTACCTACTAATTAAACTACATATCAGTATCAATTTCCATACGTTTACAATGTATTTCATTTAATGTATAATCACTTTTTAATATACTGTACTTTCGATGCTGTTTTGTCTACTTTATACAGTACCGGTATATCTATATATACATTTTTTTCTCTCAAAAATATAATAATAAAGGCATCGTTGCTATTAATCTTAGACGATTGCCTTCATAATCGTTCAATTAAGACTAGATTACATTAAACATAATAATTCAATGTTTACTTTTCTTGAGTTTATGTTCAGGATAAGTCATTAAGTACATCCACAAATATCAAACAAGATTAATACAAATAAAATTAACAATTATTTTCTGTTCGTCTTTCGTGATTGTGCTAACATTCTTTTTTTCCCTTCTTGAGGTTCTTTATATTACGTACTTATTAGTATTAGAATATGGAGTAAATAAATATTGGATTGAAGTAACAAATGATATAAACTATATACAATAGTACCGAGCGTTGTTGCTTATTGTAACAAGAATAAACGCGAATATAATTATAACGAAATTGCACTCTTGATGAATAATGACCTACTACTACCGAGGTTTGTTATTAATTATTTACTTTTCAATAATACATGTATTAATTACTACTACACTCGTTGATACAAAGTTTACTATGTGTGTAATTCTGAAAAGAACTGTTGTTGTTTCTCTCTCGATCATAAACTCATCATAACATAAATCATTTATCTTCCAATGAATCACTGGTTTATTTTTAAATCTTTTTGATTGTGATTATTTTGCTATCACATTGTATTCTTAAAAAAGAGATCGTAGTAAAAAATGCATAATGGCCAACATTTTATCTTAAGTGTGTATGTGTGTACAGGTATATATATTCAGCGAAAAATCTTAAGGCTTTTAAAGCAAACGTGCTAAATTTCCATTCGTGATATAAGAAGAAACATCCTATGAATGAATGTATAGGCTATACTAATTAATATATTACTAATTCAGGAATATTGTTAATACTGTAAATTTACCCTACAACCTGGGATGACTGTTTACCGGACGTGGATAATTCCTTCAAAATCCTAATTATTAATTATAAAAGGAATGAAAAGAAAATCTGTATTTTGAAATAAATCCACATAATTAGTGAATTTTCTCTTTTTTTAGTAACGTTTTTAAAAATGTTTCTCACAAAAGATACAATTCTCTTCATTTAACGATTGAATAACAATTCATATTTGTTTTATAACACACCTATTTTATTTAATTATACTACCTTCGTTGAATGACATTTCAAAGGCTAGGGCCTGCACTGGTGCTTGGATTTTGGCGTCGCCTAAAAATCTTAAAATGTTTACAAAATGCTGGTCGTGCAATAGAACCATTTAATTAATCTTTACCGAGTAATAATATCATTGGATACAAAATCACTGCACAGTAAAGCCATTGAAAAAAAACATTACCATGCAATTGTATACAAATAATGAATGGTTCAAGATACGACATTCAGCATTAACACCGCTGTCTATTCATAATATTACGAACGATTCTCAATTATAAGTAAATAAAATTATGTCGTTTATGTCGATAATAAAGAAAGCTCCAGCTGATCGTCGAGGGACAAATCAATTAGTATTTCTGTATTTTACTATCAGTACATAATCGGTGAGCGATATCGGATTAGTTATCGATATTATACATTGCAGTAGTATATAAACAACGTTACAAACAAAATAAATAAAAGAAATTAACAAAATTAACATAATAGTGTATGGCTAATTTCAAAGCAATTAACTATTTAACTATTCTAATCTGTCTTGAGTGATAGTTTGGGGAAAATCCCATGCTGTTCCCCGGGTTCACTTCTTCATTAATAGATTAAAGACAGATAAACTCAATATACAATTACCGATGTTATAGGCCTGTGTATTTTATACTATTGTTTTTTCTAAGTGTCTGAGGTATGTTTATCTCATATCACTACGAAGAAATGACTAACTATAATCAGACTGATTTTAAATGAACTGATTTTAAAATCAGCAGTCTGGTGGAAAAAAATCATTAGAAAGTTTAGGTTAATTTTGTCTAGCCTCATAATGTAAGTCATGACTGATGGCACTGCGCTAAACCTAGAATAGTACATTCGTACAAAATAGTTTTTAAATTAAAAGAAAAACATTTTTAAGACGTTTAAAATACACTTACCTAGGCCCTGTTTTTATGAATAGTCCTAATACGGATTTTGTTGAATATCCGCCTAGCTTAGACACGTGTTCTCGTCTCTGTCAGGTAAGTATTACAATATCAATCAACAGTACGCTGCCCAGTATGATATGCACTACAGACACTGTTAATATTTGTTCCAACGTGCATACTCCAGAGTAATGATTAAAGCCAGCAATTCTCGCACAGCGTTTATATAATCTTGGACAAACCAAGAAGACACGGAGCATGCGTGATTAAGTTTTTATTAAGATTAATGACGTAAACAATGTCTTATAATAACGTTGATAGATGTTGAATAATAGAACTTTAATAGATAATTATAGTTTTCTATAAGTATTATTGGTTGATTGAATATGTGATATATGACTGACTTACACATCCCTTTCTCACTCAATAAACAAAAATCCCCTCCTCCACACTATTCAGTCTCTACTCTAACACCCCCATCTCATTCTACCCCACTACATTTTTTCTACCCACAATCATCATCAATTTTTGGTTTATCTTTCTTTCTTTCATTAAGGTTTGTAAAACAAATCATGAGAAAGAAATGATCATGTACAGCAAATTAATTATTACCTTTCTTAATTTATCCATGACAACACTGAGATTAATGCTAAGTTTGAAATATTTTACTCTGAGACAAACAGGACAAAAATATATGAATAAGTGCAGTGCAATGTTATTTGCACGGCGTCGTCATTTGTTTCACTGGTGCGATTTTGTTTCACTCCAACCAATAATAATAATAATATGCCCATGGTGTCATAGAAAAAAAATCAGTCTATTTGAAACATTAATAATATTGAATTGAGATTCAGTCGGTATTTAAATTAACCTCCAGGTTACTAATTAATATTAGTTTGTTTCACATCTGGGAGTAAAGAAAATGTATTTTATACTCTTTGTGGTGTTTTTGTAAAGCGGTGCTGCTTAGTGAAGAAAGATTTCTGATAACGATACATTAATTATTGCATTTATTCGTTTCATTAAGGATAATCATTCTAGTTTCTAGTAATCAGATTTCTTTCATTATAGTCTTTAAATTCAGTTTTTCTCTCTCGATACTATTGTTTGGTAATTGTCCCCGGGAATTTCATCTATGATTTTAAAGGAACTAATTGTCATTACTAACGATTATTATATAATTGTATAATAGATTTTAAAATTCAGTGACAGATTTGGTAAAAATGTATAAGCATATATACTTTTATATTGAGTATCTATAACATTTACGTACAAAAATAAAATCCAATTTAATGTTATCGTAACACGTTCGGAGTAGTCTATTTATTATGCTTTAATAATTGTACTATATACAGACGATAAAGAATGAAGATAAATATTTAACTGGAAAATTATTACTTTTTTGTTGAACCAAAACAATACATACATTGGTATAAATATCTTTAGTGACGTTATACAAATTGTGTATGTGTTTTTTTTTTACGTAGAAGTAATTATTTTCCAGCTAATTATATTCGGAACAAGATGAATTTATTTAATAGTGATAAATATTTACATTTTTCTTACAGAAAACAAATGAAATCGAAAATATGTGTTCATAGAATGATATATTAACCATTTATGCTGTCTTTGATGAACATTATTGTTTTAAACAAAATTGCTTTTACAAACTAGAAAGCCACTCCGAGAGTGCATACCTCCGCCTACTGTAAAATTTTCCTACATAAGATTTCTTCGGTAAAAAATATATATATATATATATGTATTTGTGTGTGTCTTAATACTGTTTGTGATTGAGGTTAATTTCACTACAAGCACGTGTATGTGAGTTTGGTGTAATGGTTATGTAACAAGCCTTTCAATTAACAATAGCTTCAATTGACTAACAATAGAACAGCAACGCGAAAATCAAACATGTGAATTTGAAAAGAAATAGGTTTTTATACTACTCGCATCAAAAAACGTGCACATTAAATCAAATTATGTTTTAAAATTACAAATCACAAATTATAACTCTTGCCTCTTGTACAAAAATGAAGTTTTTTGGACAAGTAGTTCTCGAGAACATTTGGGACCATGGTCCCAAATGGTCCCAACATTTAATGGAATGGTCCTTGACCACATATCTATCTGTATATTTATTTTGGTAAAGATGTTGTAATTGCTTTTTGAGTAATCCTACTAACAAACAAACAAATGAAAGCACTCAGAAACTGAGTGAAGTACTTGGCAAAAATATATCCACTGATTGGGAGCATGTTGAAAGATACATTTTTTTGCTTTATGTATTAGCTTTACATGGTTTATAATTTGGTTAAATAATTTTAATACAAACAATCCCGGCATTACAATAATGACCTTTCTGAACTAAAGATTAACCAGAATAATGGTCAAGGAGTGTCTTGAAGCTGTGCCTTAACCCATGTAGTAAGCTTGACCGCTCAGTCAGTCGACTAATATTTTGGTCACTGTCAAAGAATATGTCCAGGTTAAAAGAATACAGAGTGTGCTATTTAATATATCGATGGAAGATAATCTTTTGTGACATGATCAATATATCAATTTTCCTGAAATCAATAGGCATGTTCTGACAGTAAGTATATACCTATGCAGAGAATGAAATAATTATCAACTAACAATAGTCTCATTTGACTAGCAATGGAACAGCAACGCGAAAAACAAGTGGGTGGATTTTAAAAGAAATAGGTTTTTTTAAACTACTCTTATTAAAAAGCCGGTACATTAAATTAAGTTGTGTTTTAAAATTACAAATTCAAAAATTATAACCCTTGCCTCTTGTCCAAAAATGAGTTTTTATGGAAAAGTAGTTCTCGAGAAAATGCAATTTCAGTACACTTGTCACTTCAAGACTGTTCACCGGCTTTTGAAAATTGTCTCCTATCTTTTAACACTAGGCGGTCTGAAAATAATATCATTTTTGTTATTTGTGAAGTGATTATTAAACCAATTTACTTGATTTTCAATAGGCATGGTCTGCCTCTCTACACCCCAAAAATTCAGAACGATAACTTGAAAACTGTATAGGCGCTATCGTGCTAACAAACAAACAAACAAACATACATACAAACAAAGTAAATACTATACTTATTTTGCCAAGTAAACAAACACACGCTACCGATTACATATACCTCCTTGGCGGAATCTCATCTGACTGAATTCTAAAATGGGCGGACACAATTCAAAACATTTCGTAAAATAACCGTCTCGAATACCTACGGCGGCTATCTCAGATATTCTAGGAATTATTTGATAAGATCATATTTGGACGTACTTTACGGTATTTTTTTTAGCACGACAAAATTGATTGATAGCAATCATTCAAGTTCAACTAAGACAAAGACTCAAAGTCACTTCCGGATTTGCGCCCTCTTGCGATTTGCGACCTCTTGCAGCGATCCAAGTAATAAAATAGTTATTTGAAGCCTGCAAATATCAATTACCAACATTAAATTATATACAAATAATGAATATTTATGAGTTTAATGGTACAAATAATAGCATGAGGTGAATGATGAAAGGATATATAACCTTTCATCATTCACCAAATGTCATTATTTGTACCATTACACGAATATAAAACATTCATTAGGCCTATTTATTTTATATAACATCTAGATTCCTGTCATTTGAATCAAATAAAAGGTAGGCCTAGCCTAAGGTCCATATTTGACAAATGATTCACATTGATTAAAACAGTAACATTTGGTTTTTAATAATATATTAACTATTATATTTGTATGGATTTTATAAACACACCTACTGCAGTGTTAATTATTGTTACATCGCAAAACCAGTTATAACATTCAATTCGCGGCGAAAGTACAAATAGGTGGCGCTGTTGTATTTCAAAAGCAATAGTATAAAAAAAATATTTTCCAAACGCGAAATGTATTTTTTTTTCGTACACGAAAAAAGGTACTATTAAACGATCGTTTAATAGTGCGTCCTATTACACGCTATGTGACCCACAATCGTCCAATAAAATGTCAGGAATTTGTTTAGGTGTTATATAATACATACACGCACATTCATTCCTCATTAATTTTAGACTGCGGCCGTTATCGTATCGTTATAATACACACGAATGACTTTCTTAAATACACATCGCCGTTGTGTTACTGACATGTGGGACACAGGTGAGGAAATACGTGAATTGCCTGATTTCAGAATACGAACTAATTCCACGCTTTCTCAACTCGGTTACATTTTGTGGGAAATAAAAGCATGTTTGTATTTATAAGACACATCCGCATTAGCACGCCCTGCCGCTTTCTGTACGTTCATGCATACATTAGCATGTATGTACTTTCCCATTTTGGTGGTAAAATGCTTACGGTTGAACACGTACCTTGTAATACGTTAGTCACATATTCAGATTATATGAACACCATACTCACGTTCTAACACTAAGTAAAACAGGTCACTTATACCATTGGTCACTACAATTCGTAAATTGAATAATATAGAAAAATAATGAGGAAAACAATAATTGTTGAAAACATTGTTTACAATGCTTAATAACTTGAAGTTGACAAAATCTATGCCATTGAATAATGAAGGCAGATGTTTGGTTGTAACATCGCGTCAAGTAGGTGGACCTTTTCACCCAAACTAGCTTGCTTGCACTAACAAACAAGAATTTGTTGCTCAATATATTAATGTAATTACTCATTTCTTTTGTTGCAAAATGAGGAAGATTACTTGGTGTGATGGCGTATAACTTTTACCTGTTTCATTTTTAATAAGATATATATTTTATCTATTTTATTACTGTTCCGTTAACCCCAAAAATCCAATAATGAATCGTATTAGTTGTCATGTTACTTTCCACCGTATAACATTACATTAAATTGTCACTAAAAATCCCATTCTGTTGTTCTATGCATTACATTGTGACGGAAATTGCACACCATAGAAGACAGATGGAAATGAAGAGAAAACATGATTTTGAGAAGGGACATATAACCGGAAATAAAAACATGATTATTATGTAAACTGTCGATCTAATCTAGGTCCTAGGCATTGCACAATGTCAATAGCTGTGCATAATATTATATATAATAAACTGTTACATACTGAAGTTGAATTAACAGTGGTAAAAGTTCATTTATTCACTTTCATTTATAATTCATTCATAACATGATCTTCAAAGTTAGTTTAGGCGATAATGGTTGTTAGGACATTATTTATTATATAAGTATTTTATGTTTTGATCTAGGGGTGAATGACATTCATTATATTATAAAAGAATAACGTAATGCTATGTTATCTCACAAGACTCCATTTGGTTGCAAAGATTTGTGTGTGTAAAAATATTTTCAGGTCTAAGTGTACAATGTTTGATTTCAAATAGTAATAGACAACGACATGCTCATTTATTTAAAAAAAATAATTACAATATAACAGATGATTTTCTATATGAAATGACAGGATTCAATTTTAATGAATTATGGAATAATAATATTTTCTATTAGTTGTCTTGTTTATAATATGATTCACTAAATCATTTTTCACTTGTCGCTTTACTTTGATGTTATCATCAATAACTTTTGTATGAAGCAAAACGTAAAGGAGCAACAACTCTAGACTAATTCATCAAATTTTGCTCGAATAACCTAGAAAAGAAAGCGTAAATTCTCCTAAATTATGTTTCAAGCATGTACTATAATATTATTGTTCACACAATGTTTTAGGGTTTCGGATTTTCAGTAGACAAGTTGCGTGAACTGTCTAGTTCAATTAACCTGCTTTTAAATAACCTTTAATAATGAAATCTCATAGTTTTAGTTTTAATCAAATTCAAGCCTTTAGATGTACAAATCAGCTTGGGAAATTTTTTGGGTACATATCTTAATAAATGGCAATATGGTAATATGAATTTGATATACTATCATAACTGAATATCTTTAAACTCTATAATAACAACATGTAGACCTACTTGAAAAATACAACTTATAAGAACAATTGCAATTAAGATTAATATTTAAAATGAGAACATTACAATATCATAAGATTGTTTAACGGTGTAGATAGTTTGTTTTATTACCGTTTGACATTTATACTTTCTATTTCTGAATTTACGTACATTTTGCTTATTACTTTGCAGGTTTCTTTTCTTTAAATAAATAAACAAATATAATAATAACAAAATTTGAAATGCAATGATTGTTTCAGAATTATTTTTGTTATATATTTTTGATTACAAACTTTTTCAAGTAAGCCCTTATATAATCATCAAACAACAAAGCATAATGGAAAAGATTTGCTAATTTGTATTTTTAAAGGTGTAGAAGTGTACAAAATTAAATTGTAATTTCCCCATCTGTCTTATCATACTTTATGTGAAAAAAAAATGTGATGTGCCCATATATGGAAACGATGATGTCATATCATTCACACGTTTTGTCACATAAAATTAGATAGAGCTTAATACTAAATTACCGAAAATTTCTTTCGTAATCGGACAGTAGTATAGTGTCTTATTTTTTCTATTCATATATTATGCGTATCGTATTACGTGATTTCAAAATGACTTCGCATTTTAAGAGGAACATTGTAATGTTCTACACATCAGGTTTCAGCATTTTATAGATACTATCAAATAATGTTCTGAAGTGTTTACTATAGAGTTTATCAAGCTATACAACTTTCTTTTAATTGTAACTTTGATTTATAAACAATTGAGACGGTTTAAATTATACAATTAAGGTAATCTAGATTCCCGTAACCCAGGGTGTGACCCTGACGGGAACGCTCCCATCGGATCGGGTGTGTGTATGGGGAATGAATGTTAGACTCAATAGCTGCATGGAATAAGTCTCTATTAATAGGGAGCTTTCGATCTTAAACGACAACGACCAAAATACGTCATGTTGTTCATTGTGCTCTTGCTGAGATTTTGGGACGTGTTTCTTCACTCGCACATGTTTGATAGATTCCTAAATTCAGACGACCTGACCTAGGTTGGTCGTATTCGAAAGCTCCCTATCTATGCACGAGCTGTAATGTGTTACAATGGATTAAACTGAATGTTTCAGAAAAATTCTGCAATTTTCGTAATAATTTCGAATATCTATTTTATCAGTTTATCAGCTGGGAACGCACGCGTCAAATTATGCATGCCGTCTTATGTGACTGACCAAAAAAGTGCATAATGATTGTCTCTATTTATCTTAGTCAATAGCTGTATGGTTCATTGAATTGAGCACTCGATTTAGTATGCTGGCATACAGTAAGGCCGTAGGAATGGAAGATGTTAACGTACTTTCTGTTTGTCTGAAAGTGTCACTTATTGAAGTGTACCGTAATAATTAATGTCAAATTATGTTATTAAATATTATAGGCCTAAATGTATTATTTTATCAATTTTTGTATATATTTATATCGGTTTTTTTCTTGTTAAGATATATACCATAGTTCTGATTTCGGTTTGACGACTTGTTATGCAGCTGTCACTAGATAGAGTCTAACTGACTATCGCAAGTAATCTAGAAACAAGTCTGTATTAAATTTGTAATACACGGTATTTATGTGATTAGGTTCAAATAGACATATAAGGTATAACATTAATAAGATTCACAAACAATCATTTTTACAAAATTGTTAAAGTGATGTTTTTATAAAGTTGCATAAAGAAAATGATTAGCTGGTTTCTACACTGATGTAAGTTATTAAAAAGGTGGTTACACATTTGCTTTGTATACTCTTCTTTAAAAAATAAAGTTAATAAATCATACACAATTTGGTTTGCATATCGAATAAAACTAGTACACTAAGGTTTGCGATACGTATGTTTTCTACATTACAGAATGTAACTCGACGTTTTTGTTATAGGCTATGTCTTCCAGAGTAACCCTTATTTTACAAGTTATAATTAATATCTTCTTTGGAAATTTTGTCACGTTTCAGTGTAATCTATAGTTGGATGATATGAGTCTATTTGTAGATTCCTTTTCCTCGGCAATTATTTGAAGTCCATTGGGTACGTTTTTTAGTATTATTCGCGCCATTGACAATGTGACGTCATTAATTGTTGTGTTGTTTATTCACTGAATGTCAGTTTTCGTTTCGTATCAATGGACCGTAGAAACAACTCAATTAATTTATTTTACGTCATCGCTCCAATGATCGTCGTTTCCTGAAGGGTGTATTGAACATAACTGGGAGGTGTTTTATATTTTCTCTTTTCCAATTTCGTAGATCAACCCGCCCTATATCGAATGAGTTATTTATTAACGGTTCGTTGCTAATACCAAAACTACCTGTATATAAATTGCCGTACAATATTACGACTTTGACACTACGGTTGGGGCGACTTTTTCTCATTCTCATACATTTCATCATCTTTATCGTTTCAAATTAATTATTAAATTTCAGTATATCACCGGGCGGTTTAGAATTAATGTTCTACCTGTATATAAATTACAATTATTATGACTTTGACACTACCGACCAAAAAATGATGTATACAGATCTATCTTGGAATATCATTAGGTTCTCTTACTATATCTTAATATGTTTCGCATATCATAGCCTTTCTCGTTATACTAATTACTCAACATCGGTGTTACAATTATTACTAAATAATGTTAAGTTATTGACATTATAGAAATTACCATGATATGCTTTTTAAATTATTTGCTATGGATTCTATGGTTATGGATACTATTAGATATGCCAAACAAGTCTACGTTCTATGCCTGATGTATTTAAATATAGGCCAATAAAAGTATCTCTTTGGAGATCCCGCTTCGTGAATAAAATACTGAAAGATGAGGGCGTATCAATTTGATCTCTGGTGCGCGTGCGTACAATTGAGGGACTAGCGCTGTTCCGCAATACCACGTGTTAAAGAGTCACTTTCAATCCCCAGTGGTCTAGGACACATGCATATCAAGCAGAAGGTTCCGGGTTCGAGTCTCGGTTGGGCAACTTTTTCTCATTTTCACGGATTTCCTCATCTTTATCGTTTCAAATTAATTAATTAAATTTCAGTATATCACCAGGCGGTTTAGAATTATTGTTCTATGCCAGATGTGTTTATATATAATACAGAATATATATAAATAGTTCCACCCACATGTGCAGATTTCAGATTATCTGCCTTTATTCCAAACATCTATTTAATACTTTTTTAAAGAAAAAAAAACCAAATTGATTTCATTTACATTATAAACAGAAATCATCAAGGTTTATATTTTTATATGTTTTTTCATGGTTTTTCACAAGCGCCTTGAGCATTTTTGTGGATATGTGCGCTATATAAATCTTATTGTTATTATTATTATTAAAGAAAAATATCACAACATAGGCCTATCATAAAATAGCATGATTGCCAGGAATACAGTAGAGAAATATGACACACACTCATTATCAGTTAATTGTTACCGATAATAGCTTGAGTGTATGTAAATATATAACTTATTAGGCTTATAAATCGTGTTCATGAATTTGAAACTTGGTACGGAACGGATTAACCATTGTACGGACCGATGAAAGGAACAGTAGTGTATATTCGGTCCTACCTGATACCCAATTCTCGGAACTGTATCTAGATTTCTCCAGTATCATAGGAAAATCTGTTTCACGTGTATCTCATAGTATCATATCCGTAACCTAACCTTACGTAATATGCACCTTGGAAATGAGATTTCTAATGACGCAAATAGGCAGATCGGCCGATACCTTGTTATGTTTAGTTACTACGGTACTATTTGGTTAAAATGTTTTGTTTTACATGTTTACACTGTAAATTTGTACTTTAACACTAAGGTTACAGATTAAAGGAAACGTGACTGCGATGTTAAAATTATATAGGCCTAATTACATTAAGCAAAATAGGCTTGATAATTAAGTTCTTAATTTGTTAATACTTCAATATTGAACGATGTAATTTAAGAACTTTAATTTGTTTCCTAATCGTTATTTCTGCGAAATTATAAGTAGAATTGAATGGTAGGCGATCTGTAATTCCATCAGTTGGAATAGATCCGGTGTTTCAGTTTCCGTACGGGAGAATAGCCAAGTGTGGCAACAATGAATTTAATCATCGAAGTAATTGTCTTCGATTAACAGTTGAGTAGGTATGCTTAATTCTAAGTGGTGTAAATAAGAACGATTTACAAAATGATCACATTAACAAGACTAGAAGATGCGTGAAAACACCTGCGATAAATTACTTATTTCTATATCATCGTCTGACTTACACATGTCAAAGGTCAGGTTCGAATATTTGTCTTTGAAATGATTTATCAATTGTGAATTTTTGGATTTGAGACAGCGATTAGACTTAATTATGCATGTGAATAACGAGGTTGTGACATACCGATTGCAAGTTGTTTGGCTGCCGTTCTCGAGCAATAAATTATATGAAAATTTCCAATCGGTGCATAGTATAGATACAATTTATTAAGTCAAATTATTATTTATTTATGTTGGACCGTCCCAATTATAATCACCAGCACACATAAGTCATCACATATTGTAAAATATCACTTAACTTAAAAGTAAATTGTTCTAAACTAGATGGTACGCTCGCTTCGCTCGCGTACCATCTAGGTCGTGCCCACAGATGGTTCTCGAATACATAATAATTTCAGCGTTAAAGAACTGGCGATTTCAAATGTACGTACCGCAGGACAATAATACATGTCGTTTACAGGAACGAATAAATAGACACTTTGATTTATGTACTCAACTAAAATTAGCACCCTGGGAATATACATCCGAAAGAGAAACTTGTCACAAAATGAGACACATTGTTTAAGTAAAATTTAAACAAACTTAATTTGTGTTTTGTATGTAACATTAGGGTTGAGGGATGGGGAAGAGGATTGGTGCAAAGAAGAACAATTTTTAAATATATTCTTTATCCATTTAGTAACGAAATATTAATTGTTTTCATGTTTTACAAATAATATACCACTATACACAGTAAAACATTGCGATTTAATACTTGTTGAAACTATCACCGTCGATTGAAATAGTATAGTACATATAACGATACATCACTACGACGTGTATATGTTTATATAATTTAAAACAATTTGTGAAAACCACCTCTATTCGGGGCAAAATCATAAATTTGATTTAATGGTCAATAAATATTAAATTATCTAACTCAACTTAATTAGTAGGCATAATGGTTTTCAATTGTTTCTTATAGCCAATTCATACTTAAGTTGGTTCCTACCCTACCCTCCAAAGTTGTTCTGCGTTTAGTTAGGGCATGTGATGTACCGTAAAGGCCCATCCTCTACTGGTTTTACAACGCTACTCATGCCAGTGAGGGAAGGGTGGTGATGTGGGTGGTTTAACTGCAATAATAAAGATGTGTACATAATATACGGCGAGTGAAAGCGCTAGCTCATTATCTGTTTAAAAAATGTATATCCAACCTCTGCAACACAGATTGAAATGGTTGGGTTGGTTGAAAAAAAAATGGATCGAATTTCTGTTATGAGTATACAGTACTTGCCTTTACGACGCCTGAGGGAATAGACACTTGTGGAACAGAGATTGGAATGTTCCATTCATCGCAAATCAATACATTTGTATAAACGTATATTAAATCTATCAAATTAGTATTTTTTTTAAAAAAATCGGCCTGTCTTCAACATTATGATGCTGTACTCGAGCTGTTCAACCGGTTTTCAGCCATTAAAAACAATTATCGTAGGAGGAGATAGGAAAATGCGAAGCATCCTCGTATTATCGTCTGCGGGTATTTTTCAAGATGGACATCCATTAGACAGTGTATCCCGCGATCGAAAAACACCCCTATTTGGGGCAAATCGTTGAACCTAAATTCGTTTTAATCGTCAATAACTAATTATCGAACTCAATTTAATTAGTAAACAGGGTTACATCTGGCGGTTAAAATCAGTACCGAAAGTACGAATCAACTTTATATACCATCGAGTAAACATTCTAGAAATAACGCGCGATTTACCGAATTTTGCCCTTACGTAAATTTATATATAGATGTTCATTTTAAAACTATAGTTTGAGTTAGGCAGCGATAACAATCATGCATTAATTATATATTTGAATTTAAATATTTATATTAACACAATAGTGTAATGATTACAGTAATACAATATTATTAATAAAATGAGTTATTATTAGAAAAAAAAGTAATTACTATATGAAATTTAACTATAACAGAACTGAAAGTTATCGCCAGCCTAAAATGTTATAAGGAATTACTCAAATTCTTGAGGGTAAAATTGTATATTATGCAGTGTGTTGATGAAATGGAGAAAGTTATATGTGGAGGTATGTCATGTGATGTGAAGACATCTGGAAAGCGTTTTGAAAAGTTGACAATTTATATTTATTCCTGTTTTTGTTATGTGCTGTGATACCTGATCACATGGTTGTTAAAATATATGAATATATATATAACACTGGAAAAATGTCTACAATACGAAACTTCTTTATTGAACTTTAAACTTTGTGATCAACATTGTGTCGGCAGTTTCCAACAAAACAGCAATAATCCATCAATAGCAACGATAAAGAACATGTAGGCCTACATTTAATACAAACCCTACATCGGTAGAACCTTGTAATCTAAATGAAACCATGATCAGATACGTTTAATAGTGCAATTTTTTGTCGTAACCTGGGTCGTACACGTTTGAAGTTTTGTAATAGTTATAAACATGATCATGCATAGTAATATGAACGTTAAATATACTTGATTTCAATTCGAGAGAAATTAATTAAAAAAAATAATATTGGAATGACAGAACTTGAAGAGCAACTAAGATTAAAATGGGAATAATTAGTAACAGAAAAACGTTAGCGATATTCGCTACATTTCGCTAACATTTCTTGGTATTTTTAATTTGTAATTGTAATTTTTCTTATATATATATTTCTCTTAATTGTATGCAACATTTCTTTTTGGAGAGCCTCTCGACTGTTATTTTTGTTATTTTTGAGGTAATCATACCTTACTTTGTTCTTTTTTATGCTATACAGTACATTATGTAAATTAGCGAAATAAGCAATAAACTAAAGAAGCCAACCTGAGTTTAAAGCAATCTATTGAAAACTAAAAATTAAATAATTTAAGCTATCGATACTATTGGTGATAATCGAACTGTATGAGGGTTTTGGATGTCCAGATAGATCGAGGAGAAATAGATTGGTAAGAAAATGATTGCTGTTTCAAATTAAATTACTGTATTCGAACCTCTTATTTTCTTACATAATTGGTAAAGTACATAACTATTTGTCTACATAACCGTTTAACCTCCGTAAGCGACCACTCTCCTTAACGGCCGCACTTTCAAAAGGCCGTTTGTTCTTCCTATATAATTATTGCATTTCCTACCTCCCGTAAGCGGCCACCTCCCCTAGGCGGCCGGGGCCACCTTCTTTTTACGAAACATTAGATGTATGTTGTATGGTAAAGTACCTCCCTTAAGAGGCCACCCGAAAATTTTGTTTGACTTTTGACAACAAAAATAAAACCTGCTGGTATTTTTTCCTAAATTATTTCAGATATTTTAGAATTACTTGCAATTCATCAATGCATAGAAAAATTATCATTATAGTGTTTCCAGAATAAATTTACATTTCACAATTAACACTGACATTTAAAATCCCCTATTTTTTTTTTTTTTCCTAAGTATTATTAGGCCTACAATCTAAAGATAGATGCTCAACTTTTTATTCCTAGTATTCAGTGAAATTGAAATTCTATTTTCACTCTGGCTTCGCATTTTGAAAATAGAATTCCACCTTTCACTTTATTTTCACAAACATTCATTATTTGCATAATATTCATCGAAGTTCATTAGTGAGTTGGAAAATGTAAACATCAGATCTTATTTAAATCGAAATATTTCAAAGGTTTTCATTGAAAACATAATTAAATTAAAGATTATCTTGAAACATTTTCAATCATAAACTTTACATTTAAATTTAACTTCAAATCTTAAGATTATTAATCATAAAAATGCTAATCAAAAATAATAAATACATTATTATGTATATAGTCTATACACTTGTGTGTCTTTTTGAATGGATTGCAGGAAAATAGAAATACGCAAACATTCCATAATACGAAACAAATGTTTGCTTTGTTTCCAAAAAGATGAAAAATGAATGTTAATAAATTCATACATTTAGTAATCCAAATTACAGATTTAATGAAGTTCTGCGTTGCCATAGAAACGAACAAAAATAATGATTTCATTTATTATGAAAAGACTAAAATAAAGGTTAAATTTAACCAAAAGCCCTGGCAGAATATGTAACCAGTGTTTACTTTAAATTACAGTTGTTATTAAGTAAACACTTTTTTAAATCCTATTTTTGGTAGTAAATAACGACATTATTACAGTTTTTGCTGTTGTTAAGTGAAGTTGTTTCTCCTTCCTTGAGGAATATTTTCTATAAGAAACAGAACTTCACGGATGCTGAAGATAAATAAACTGAATTAACTAATAATATTATGGAAATAATACTAATGGCACTGTGAAGACAGATTGTTGCATCATTTACGTCTACGCATAATATCCCAAGACGATCGCGTCATCTACCCGTCCCTTGAGAGTTCGAAAGAGTTTTGACGCAATTACTGGTAGTATGAACGTATTTTAAGCTGATTAATTAGTTAATTAATTGAGATTCATCGTTTTAATCCGGTAAATGTTCTAATAAGCACACAATTATCATTTTTTGTATCCTGAAAATCAATTAATGTATGATTGAATTATCACGATCGTTAGATTAAAGCCTCTCATTTTAAATCAAACCTCTTATCTGTACTCAGCGTTTTATTTATGTACAGACATGTATTATACATACAGTACATCGGTCATCAATATTACAATACATGCATTTCTCTGATGGAAATCCCCATGAATGAATGTAAACATTTTGTATTAAAAAACGTTTTACTCGGTTCTTTTTACAGGGACTAGCATACAGCAATTGGATCACCAATCACCATGTTTAATCGGTTCTTTTTACAGGGACTAGAATACAGCAATTGGATCACCAATCACCATGTTTAATCGGTTCTTTTTACAGGTACTAGCATACAGCCATTGGATCACCAATCACCATGTTTAATCGGTTCTTTTTACAGGGACTAGAATACAGCCATTGGATCACCAATCACCATGTTTAATCGGTTCTTTTTACAGGTACTAGCATACAGCCATTGGATCACCAATAACCATGTATACAAACATAATATACAGTTACGAGTAAATAATAACAATCTAAAAAATATATATATTAACAAAAACATGGACGCTTTTATAGTAATATATTTTTTATTCTTATGCGGTATTGACAGATTGTATGATTTTCTACACAATTTCCTACAAAACACTTTCATTTGGAAATAAGCTCATTCCAGTTTTCTTTAGCAAGCATTTTAAATTTACCTTACATAAACCTATGGGCATTCTGAAATGGATATGTTAAGTAGGCTTTTCTCATTTTTTAAATTAGTAGTAATTTGATTCTTGTTTTGTTTTTTCCGTCAACTTTTTTTTAAATTGTTTTCTTTTTGGAAGCACACATTTTTTATGTTTACTGTTATCTTTTACATAACGAATATAAATAAAGTTTTAATTGAATATGCTGTTCGTAAGCTCTGTCTACACTGTCCATATATGGGCACATTACATAAAGTTTGATAGTACAGTAGAAGAGCGTTTGGCCTCGCAAAAATGTAAAAACAAGCACTGTATCACATCACTGCAATCTCAGTGTGCTATGGTACAGTGGAAAAGTTCCTCATTTATACGCATGCGCAGTTGATATTTTTTTAAACGCCACTCATTTGGCACAAATCTACCACTCTGGATCTCCTTTAAGATACTCATAACGTACTATTTATGTATTTCTGTTATTATGAACATTTGTGTGAACTACTGTTTATCTTTTATGAGGTTTGACTGACTGGTTTACTAAAATACAAGCTTTATGTTGATATAAAGTCTGCGTTACTGTATGATATTAAGATTATAATTGTAATTTACAATAAGAGTCGTTTTCTTTTTCTGAAAAATTGTTGTTATTATCTTTTTCTTTGGGGTCTTGCGTTTCGCAAAGAAATTCTGTTCCTTATAATACAAGATACCCAGTAATTGTATTTGTTTCAATCATAATTGTATACTTATTGTCATTAAAACAAATTTTTTTTCTAATAAAAAAATATAAATAAGATGAACTAATTGACAGCATACGTGATTTATAACTTTCATAAGCCATGTGTCTTTCATCTGAAAACATATATCCAATGTAATCAAGAAGTATCGAACTACAATCTAAATAGAAATTGATAAAAATGGTTGATATATATACAATGTATACTGCAGCCTGTCATTACTTTTACCTCGAAAACAACGAATAGACGTTTCTAAGTGACATCACGCTCATAAATGAGTCTCAAATTTCTTGTTCAAAAATCAAATTCAATTATCTGTCAAAATCATGTGTGTACTTCTGCGAAATTAATATCTCTTTAAGATATATTTGAATGCAATAAGATCAGTCAAATGCAATGGCACTTTATACAGACACACGCTATTCTGGACAATTACCGTGATTGAATAATCGAATAGAGTTTGTAATACATGATGATGATTTGTAGTTTAGGTACTCGGCTACTAATTCCAAGGTCCTGGGTTCAAATCCTTTCAGATGCTAAGATTTGTTCTCATGACATCAGAACAACTCAACACCTAAAGACTACAATTAATAAGACCTTGTTTGTGCATAGTATCTTGTGTATATAATTGTCTTTATGATTTTGTTTATTATACACTAGCCTTAATATAACGGATATGTGGCTGTCTGGCCTCTCCACAAAACTTGTTAAAAAACTTCAAACGTTATACCGTTATCATTTTGAATTATTTAGCCTATTTGTTTCAAGTATCTTCTTCTGGATAACAATTCTAGTCAAATTGTTTCCACCCAACCATCCAGATTTCTATGACGTAAGTACTTTTTGAATATTTACAAAATAATTTGCGAGTAATGGGACTCTATTGACTGAATTTCTATGTCTAGATGTATTGATTCCACCCCAGTCTCCTCAAACCCCAACCCCCGGAAGATTAATCTCAAAATACAATTACGTCAGAGTCTGGACAACATCTGACCAGGGAGTTGCTAATAACAACTCCCTGATCTGACCAATAATATTTAATTTATATAATACTTTTTCGTGGTATGTTGTTATTGTAATGCTTGATTGACTAATGTATGTTTTCCATTTAGCATGTTAACTTTTTACTTCTCTATTTTCTTACGTGGATGTAATTTGAATTGTCTGTTTATATTATTTTATTGGTGATTTTAGCTTGTTTTTGTTGCTAAACAAAATGCAATAATGCCAATATCCACATACCCACACATTTTCAAATATCATGTACACGAATCCCGAATTACAGATGGGAAGGGGTGATGGCTTTCACCCGATTATCAGTACTAAACCACATATGTGTTGATTGTATTGAAGGTTAGGGTTAGGTTATGATACACGCGTCACATACAAGACACATGATATCCTGTTTTACGGAATGTGTCTATACTGTAAATTTAGACAATACCATGCCGATAATCGGCTGATCTTTTCTTCTGAAATTAGTGGAAGATATCAGAAATTGTTTTTATGTTAATAGCTTCATTATAACCATGGGAGATGACTCTAACCTGTTTGTAATGGACGTCCTTGTGTTCGCTGATTGTTCTCATGCCACTTTGAGGTCATGCATAAGTCGTACAAAATATTACACATCGGCAAATAATATAAGTGTGTTTAGAGATTTCGTGTGGTTCGTAATTGTATAAGAAAGCAATGAGACGAATCCGGAATGAGTCTTGGGAATATAATAGTTTCACGATTTAATCAACCGCCAGATGAGACAAGGCAGGGTATCTTTAAGTATGGCGTCTTGGCTTTATGAATCTACCTGATTGAGTACTTCACCGTATCATCAAACATCAAACTCTCAAATCACTCCATTTTTGTTCAATGTTGGTAACTTGTTCTTGATTTTCTTCTAATTTAGACATGTTCCTCTCTATCGATCTCTTAGGCCTATTATTTTCAATAATAACGATGAAGTAAGATGTCGTTATTTTTAGATGTTGTACTTATAACCACATTTTAATTTTTTTTTGGAAAATACATTGGTCAGTACTGTTATTAAACATGTTATTATTTTTCTCCAGCTTTGACTCACCAATTCACTTCTGCGAAATTAATATCTCTTTAAAGATGCATTGTCCACAAAAACATGATGAAGACAAAATGAAGATTGATAAAATCAGACTTTGAATAGGCCATTTATTTAAATCATAAAAATACAAAATAAACGATTAAATTCAACCAAAACCGGTCAAATTGGCAGGTTTTTTAACCACTTTCCTACAAGAGAATTATTGAAATCACTACTTTTAAGTAGTACTTTAAAAATCACTACTTAGTGCACGACTTAGGGCAATACTAAACACTACAAGGAACTATATTCAAACCTCTTCACTTAGTCCTACAGCACTTTATATTACTACTTACATAACTTGCAGAACTCCGTAAATCACAAAGCACTACTCAAATGATTAGTTGGCACTATATCACTACTTCAAAAAAATACACTAACTTACAGTACTGTACTACTTAAAGGCCTGTTTAAATCAATACTTTAGGCACTACTTAAATTGCTATTTAGAGCAAGCACTTTTAAAAAAACAAATGACAATTTGTCACTTAAAGAACCACCCACCCCAAACTTTACTTTAAAACACTAGGCCTACCTAATGCACTACTTTTAAAGTATTATTTACAGTACTACTTAAAACATTATTAAAGCATGCTTAATAAACTGTTTAAACCACTAATTAAAGCTAATGAAGTGCTGAAATACATGCAAACATAATATATTATTATTTATATAATGTTTTGAATGTTTCTTATGTCACGGCTGTATCTATCATCACACTAATCTGCTATTTTCCCATTGTATTTACTATCAAGTATTCATTATGTAAATATAGTGTTGGCAATAAAAGGACGCGGACTCACATAAATCCAAAGAATAAATACATAGACAAAGTACACGAGCTTGTTGAAAATAAGTACTTTCTTATCAGTGGGGGGAAGGGGGGGGGGTGTAATTCAAATTAAACAGGAAAATCTCTATTCTTTTGTACACAAATGTAAATAGAGAGGCATTTTTTAAAAACTATGAAAAATAAACGATGTGGTAAAAAAGGTTATCAGATGACTAAATATACCGTAGGTAATATAACTTGAATTTTAAGTTTCTGGTATTTTTATTTAACTTCAGAGTTTTATTTTCTTTCTATAGCAAAAATTATCAACCGTAGCCTATATCCACCATCTTTTTTCACCTTCTAGGGAGTCACCAGACATGTTTAGGTTAAACTACCTAACTACTGTAGCAGAATTTTTCCAAATTTTGCATTTGACCATTTTAAGAGAAATTCATGTTTTTTCGTCTTGATTTCTGTTACAAGTAGGCCTATTTAATTTATGTACAATTAACCAGATACTATATTTAAAATGCATGCATGTACCTGAGCTCTGAGCTTTAAGACATTCACGTGTATTTCCGTTACCATAAAATCACTAATGTTTCTTACTAAATCCTTATTTGATATCCAAATTGCGTACCTCCGTTTTATAATCTTAATTATTATGTAGGCCTATCTATGGCTAATAATAGCGCTTTTACTGTAAATGTTTTGCATTTGTATTGTATTACAAAATATACCGTTTTAGTGTGTTGGAAATCGATACGTAAGAATAATCTTAGTCGTATACTTCCGTCTACACTTTCTTGATAGCCGAACAATTATGTAGCCACTTAATTTTGTTTAACCCAATGACTAATATTGTATAGGTGGATTGTATTACCGGTAATCTATTCAGTATTAATTCTCGGGATACATACGCATACTTTTGGTAAGCTCGGTATGGTTACTGCACCCAAAATACAAGGTGTAATAAGTGCACACTACAGATTGGTTAACGTAATGTAGAGACGTAAGAGCAACGCACGATTTGACAAATCACGTCAACTGACGCTTGTGATTAATTTGTTGCGTTGCGCCTACGTCCTTGCGTTATGCGTCATCAGAAACTATTATAACTAATAATAGTTCTAATAAACTTGATAATTATTATGTTACTTATAACTGTCCAAACAAAATAAATCACGGATATTTTCTGACTAAAATGACCGGTTCTCGATGCATGCTGTATTTGAAAATATATAACTATTTTATAGGCAAGTTTCATGATACAGAGATGCATGTGCGTCACATTATGAATAATGTTAAACTGTATAATTATACTGTAACTGTGTGACGATAATCGGCTGAATGTCAGTGACACTGTGTGTGGTCGGTTGTTGTACCACTTACAGCACAATACGTGCCGGCAAACAAACAACACGGGATCTCCATCACTATTCTAATAGTAAACGGTAAAATTACTATTCATTGAATATTTCCGTTATTATTTTGATTAAATCACATGAGACCAATTTCGTCCGTGGGATATATCGGAAAGAGCATTGTGGAGGATCTCATAAATACTTTAATCTACAGATACTGAATTAGATGTCACGTGTGCACCTTAAACTCCCGGTCAAAGCATTTAATAATAGATTTCTTTTTTTATTACAAAATAACACAAAGTCTATAACAGACGTAAAAACGTTCTTAATTCATCGTCTTAGTTAAATCACAGTTTCGTGTAAGTATTAGTCGTTTTACCAGGGGAAAAATAAAAGTGTAGATTTAAACAATTTATGAAAATCCAATTCAATTTTTATTTTATAGAACAAAATAATAAGAAACATTTACATTAATCGTAAAAGTAAAGTTTTTAACTATAAAACATTTTTTTTATTGATACAGAAATAAAAAAATAAAGATTGATTGATCTATTAAGGAGCTTTCGCAATGCCATTAATACGATAACGAAAATGGATACGGCGCAAATTTTTTAAACTTTTAAGCTGATCTCCAACAAGTTCATATTCGTAAATTAATGTACACAGACGAGCAGTAATGGTAAGCGGAACACTTCTCTGATTGGTTGCTTCAAAAATGTAAAAACAAAACTACAAATTTCGCTGAAGCGAAAAACTCAAGGAATTAGAATTCCTCGCAGAAAGGAATTTTGAATATGGAAACATCAATACGCATGCGTAGAAGCTGACACTTTCACTTGCCGAGTGGGAAAGGCTTAAAATCTCAGCTGTATTTATCCTTAGAGGGTTTGACGAAAATGAAATCTTTTTGTGCTCTTCCTTCTAATAATTTTCAAGAATCGGTTACACTACGAATAATGTGTATGTATAGCCTCTATGCGGTACGCGAAATAACTGTATAGTCACAAAATCTATGATGAAATGACTCCTAATATAAAAATAACATTGTCATACTTAATAGCCGAGGTAACATACATGTTTCTAAATATGTTTGTCATAACTTTTGGATGGTGTAATCTGCATGATCTGTAGGCACGCTCTACCAAAGAAGAGTAGTCGTACTCTTCCCTGCCCTATGTCGAAGGCCGGGTCTGTAACATCATAATTAATTATTATTCTTCAAATTACCGTGTTTAAATCCGTCTTTTGTTACTCAGTAGCCCTATGATATCATTTCATTTAGTTTTAAAAATCAGTGCATATACTCTTACCTGCTTGCTTTAAAATGGAACTAAACTATTATTTAACTTGATTTAGTCATTACAAAGTGAAAAAAAAGATTATTTTCGCACATACTCCATAGATTCTTTGCTGAGATTTAGAAATAACAGGCACATACCTATTTATAACTAATTTTAGTATGAGTATACCGTGAGACTTCCACAAGCTGTGGTTAAAGCGAGTCCATACATCAACTAGACCATTCGCGCATTTGAAAGACTCTACTTCTTGATCATCCACGCATTTCTTGAAATTTTATTTCATCTGTTCTAATAAATGAAATAACCCTAAACTTTACAATGTGTATGTCATTATGTGTTTTTTAAGTGATATGTGTCAGAGTAATCCTTTATGGAAAACTAAAATAACATCATTTTAAATCTAGGGTATTAAATTACTCTTTTAGGTGGAAATACTTTAATAATACTGATTACGTAATAAGTACGTCACCATGACCTTAAATTACCCCCCGATTGCAACATCTGCAAAAACCACTGCTTGTACAATTCAACAATCGCAAATGAGGCGAATAAAATAACTGAAAACAATTAATGTGACATAATTAGACTACTGCAAATTTGCACAACCGCACACTCTCTTTTCCACTAATTTTCTCGAGGCAGGTTTCGTTTCGAAGAGTGATACAATCGAATTCAAGGTTTGTGTATCGATCGTTTTGTTGAACATGTAGCAACATTCAATGAACTTCCGACGTTTGTTGTAAATCCGTCACCGTCTCGAATACACAGCTAACACCATTGGCTATCGACTTGCTATTGTTAATGAATAAGCTTGATGAATGAACCAACATCGGGGATACTATTTTATCGAAAGAACATTGGCTTCTCGTTTCTCATCCAAAATGTTTATCATGTCAGTACGAATAGTCAAGTAGTCAAGTATTGGATCACTATGCACTCTAACGTCACAACGTCATTGTCTTCAAAATATTTTGTTTAGATAAAAATAAGATGCCTAACACATCAGGCAGAGAAAATGAATTCTAACCGTCCGGTGATATACTGAAATTAATTAATTAATTTGAAACGAGAAAGATGAGGAAATCTGTGGGAATGAGAAAAATCCCCAACCGAGATTCGATCCCGGAATCTTTTGCTTGATATAAAGATGTCCTAACCATTAGACCACCGATGCTTTCATGGTATTGTTTGGATAGCGACTCTCGGCATGGTACGGTGGAAGGGCACCAGTCCCTCAATTGTACGCACCAGAGATCAAATTGAAACGCCCTCATCTTTTCAGTATTTTTCACGCTGCTGCTCTAGCCCGCTACGTCACAAGAGATGAATCATTCAGATATAAAGCAAGCAGCAGTTTTAGTACTGATAGACTGACGTTTTTGCTAAAATGCATACTCGACTATAATTTATAGGTCCCAGCTGCTAGAAAAAACGTCTGGGAAAAGAGCCTATGAGGGCTCACGGTTGAACGATTTTGGATTCTTGCCCTTTGATTGGTTGACGCCAATCAACAGATTGTAGAAGAATTTCCACTTGTGCCAACTTGAAGTCACGTTGTCTCTAGATGGTATTCAGTTGCATGCCTACAGTTCAGGTTGAGGTCACAGACAAACAGGCTACAGCACATTCAAGTTCAAAATTGACCATTTTTAAACGCCATTTTTTAATTAGAAGATTAATATTTGTTGGCAAATAACATTGTTGGAAAGGTACACATGTCTTCTTTCAAATTCTGTGTATACAATTAACTAGTGAAAAAATGGGCATGTGATTCATAATTAAAAAACTATCTTTGATTTGTATGTATCTTTGCGATGAAAGGACATCTTTTTGATAATTAATCATAACTTAATCAAAAGAACAATGATTAATTTTAAAATGTCGAGCGGCGTTTTTTGTAAGAAATATTTCTTGTTCAGTATTATTCACGAAGCGGGATCTCCGTGACTGTTGTGTGACATCGTGTTTATATACTTTTTTCTATATTAGTAGTAGGAATGCTTATTCATTTTTAGGCCTATTATTTTATAGTATACATTGTTGAAACAAATAACAAACAAAAGATAACATATTCAAACTAAAGAAAAATCATTTTGCCCAATAACAATAGTCATTAAAAATTACTTTATTATTATTTTAAGGCTTGACGTACACAGATTGTTGGAATATTTTTGGAATATTTTTTGCCCGAATTAGTTGAAAAAATAAAAGCATTTATTTTGTTTCCATAGCAAATCAATTGACAAACAAATTATCCGCCAACGCAACAAACCCATGACTACTACTACCGATAAATAAAACAATTACTAACGGTCTAGAACTAAACATGGCCTTAGGGTAATTTTTATGACGTCATTTTTCAAAAAATTGTGACACGTTGACCTGGTTTTTCATTGTCTTGATTGTACAATATTGATTAGATCGCTTTAATGAAAAATTAAATATAGTCATAAGATCAAGATTATAAACATCAATTAAAATAGTAAAATAAACACAATGCAATAGTGCATAAAAATACTAAGTGCCCTCTGGTAGTGTCATGCTCTGTCATTTCATAGTACACTCATATTATCACTGCAATAATATATTGATTCGTGTTCTCTGTCAGATATTATATGACTTAAGGTAATTAACCAACAGCTACAACATAAACATGTACTTCTTACTTATAAAATCACATTTTAGTTTACAAAACAAAATGCGATTATTTAGAGGAAATAGAGGTAAATTGTGAAGGGTTTTATTGGTTTTAGAATAATAATAGACCGTTGAGGGCATTCATTCTTGGCGTATTTTGTAATTTTAAATTACCCTTATTGAAGGTGTAAAGAAAGCAACAGTCTGTCGTAGTAGGGGCGTAGCTCAATTTGCGAGATTTTTGAGTTTGGCCTTGTGTCTGTCAAGATGTACTAGCATGTACTCTTGCTAGTTAATGCCTTTGTAAACAACAAATAACAACTTTACTAAATTATTCCCATTGTGTGTTTGTTTATTGTAGCTTGAGACAAAATGAATATTATAGGCCGGCTAACATAGTCAAAATAGATTTAGGATAAACAAAGACAGGACTATATAGATATAATAAGCAGGTATCATTATAGAGTTTGTTTTTAATCTTGGTCTTCAATGTTGTGAACTCTTTATTCTGTATGATCAAAAATGTGAACTGAATTTTCTATAAGATATAGAGGTCGTACTCTGCAAAATGTTTATTGTCAATGCCATGTGATATACTCTGCTCATTCCTACAATTAAAGTGCTTTGATTTCAGCACTAGCAAATTAACGTCATCTAGTTACACGAGGACACTGCTTTGACGTCATTAAATGCATAAATTAACAAATAATATACAAACCAATTTCATTAGCTGGCAATTATAACTGTTTAAATGTTATTTTCAGTGGAAAGCGTTTTTGGTGCAAACAGGTGATACACAACTGAAATTTTATTTGAATATTTTACACTGTAATTATCTACAAACATCATAAACAATACAAATCGAAAGATCAAAATGTTAAAGCAACGCAGTAATACAACCAGAATAGATCACAATTTATAATACGCCTATTTTTGTCTCAGTGATAGTCCCTCGGGATATTTTCAAAATTAAATAGTGTTTGTATGTTTTTTGACTCTCATATTAATTGACAACAAAATGAAAAACATATGTTCTATTTCGTGAGTGAAACTTACCCTATTTCCAATCAACATTCAGTACTATATATATATATATATATAAACACAAAATTAAATAGTGTTTGTATGTCCCTCTAACCAAATAAACCACTTGTTTGGTTTAGATACATTGACGAAATCTTCATGATCTGGACTCATGGTGAAGATAATTTGGAATCTTTTCTTCTCAATATTAATTCAGCCCACCCAACTATCAAATTTACAGCTACCAAATCCACTAGTAGCGTTGATTTTTTGGACACTATAGTGACCATAGAAAATGGTTCACTCAAAACTGACCTATTCCGTAAACCCACGGATAAAAATATGTACCTGCTCCCTAGCAGTTGTCACCCCCGACACTGTACTAAAAACATACCGTACAGTCAAGCATTACGTATCAGACGTATCTGTTCTTCAGATTTAGATTTTCAGAATCGTACCGAAGAACTAACCGGACATCTCCGGAATAGAAATTACAAGAAGGAATACATCGAAACTGCTATAAAGAAAGCAAAAGATATTCCTCGATGCATAGAGATATTAATATCTCTATGCTCGATGTCAAACACTGACGTACAAACCACGTCAGCCAAAAAAAATCGACCAGAGTGCCATTGGTCACAACCTACCACCCTAGGTTGCCTCCATTACGGGCTATTATTGAGAAACATATGCCCATTCTACAGTCCACAGAACGTCTCAGGACTGTTTTTCCGGAACCACCCATTATTGCATTTCGTAGACCTCCCAACCTCCGTGATATATTAGTCAGATCCAAATTTAAGAGTGAAATTAACTCTCATGACAGCCAACATTTGGGCAGTCACCTTTGCGGCAAATCTTGCAAAACTTGTTCATTGGTTGATTCTACTGAAAAATTTGAGAGTAACCAAACTGGCCGCATTTTTCGGATAAGACAATCAATTAATTGTCTAACCAAAAACGTTATTTATCTCATATACTGTAATATTTGTGGCAAACAGTACGTCGGAGCAACAAAAAACACTCTCCGTATGAGAATGACACAACACAGATCAGCTATCAAAACATTAAAGCTTGATCAACCTGAAGCCGAACATTTTAATTCAGCTGGTCACTCGATTGCAAATTTCAGAGTTATTGCAATAGACCACGATGTCAAATGGAGCGACAAAACTCGCAAAGACAAAGAAAACCACTGGGAATTACTACTTAAAACCACAAAACCTTTTGGACTTAACATTAGGAACATACTCCCAGATCGGTAAAATTATTCCATTGACTACCAAAATTTAAGTTTCAATATTAACCACCATTTAAGCTGTTTTTTAGTCTCATTCCAAAATTGTTTATATCTCTACCAAGCTACCTTCTTTGTTTTCTACTCTTATTCAGACTCCACCCTGGCTCCCTTTGTCATATTTCTTTTATTCCTGTCCACCCAGGCAGCACTTGCCAGCTTTATACTATGACGTTATCCAAATTCCTTCACTTGCACTGATGAAGGGCTAGTGTTGCCCGAAAGCTCTGCTAACTTTTCTGGCTGTTTACTTTATCGTTTTGATTTAGCTTTTCGCTTTTTATTTTTGTATCTCCATTGAGATCCAGCCACTGATACCCACAGCATTGTCATTTTTCAGTAATTTGCCTTTGGATTTATATATAAACATATATATATATATATATATATATATATAAATCATACTGTAAATTATAGAAACAGTGCTCATATTCGGAACATGATCTCATAATCGCGTCGAGCATAGCTCATTGGCGAAAGTTCCGTATTTTTTTAGTTGTATGAAAAAATGTCTATATATATATATATATATATATATATATATATATATATATATATATATATATATATATATATATATATCAGTAGGCCTGTACAAATTAAATAACTATACAATTATATTTAAAAATCCTTCAACAAAGTTATAATTTATTTTGAGCTTTATTTAATTTTCAATTATATTTATTTGCTATTAAGCTTATAAGTTTCAAACGAATTACTAAGTTTATATATATAAACCACCATTTAATAATAATAACATCCCTTCGAAACTACATTTTAATAATCAGTCAGCTTACACTGTAAAAGACAAAGCAAACTTACTTAATCAATTTTTTTTATTCTGTTTTTAGTCCTGTTAACAACGATTTGGATATTCCTAATCTTCCTGAATATCCCATTGATTGCTTATCTAAACTTGAGTTTAATCAGGAGGTTATAGAAAAGCACATTAATAAAATTGATTCTCATAAGGCTTCAGGTAATGATGGTCTAAGTAATATTGTTTTGTCTTTAGCTGCCAAACCTCTTTCTTTCCCTTGTAAAATTGTATTTGAAAAATGCATTTCTGAGAAACGTT